>NC_085139.1:160581446-160763245 GCF_024139115.2 Armigeres subalbatus
TTCAATCATTCAGACCTATCCAGATTAACTTTCGAAATAAGCTGCATACATTTTTTGCTCTATATCATACAATCTCTACACCTCTGTGTGCTGGCGAATAGGCCCTATCGCAGAAAGGTCAATTTGGGGTGCACGCGGCATCATCATTCTTGATACCAGTCGTGCAGAGGGAAGCAGGCGCGAAGTCGACCCTGCCCACCTTCCGAGGACATAGGGCGTGGTAAGGCCACCTGGAAAGCCGGCAATGCGCTGGCACGATACCATGGTGTTCTTCTAAAAAAGCGAGTCACGATGTTCGATGCTGCAAGGACACGCAGCTAACCTCGAGGGTACGTTATGCACTGGCCCCCCTTTGAAGCATTACTTTCTGGTTGTACCGAAGGGACGATGGGCTTGGCGGCAATGGAAACGGTTTAGCTGGTCGGGGATGCAGTCCTGCCTCCCTCATTGGAGGTGGCCCCTAACCCAGCACTTCCTGGTCAACCCAGGATGTCTGTTGAGCAGATTCCTCCTCCATTGCTTAGGAAGAAAAAAAAAAAAATACCTAACACCTCCGCTCAACCGAATAAACCTAGCTTATTACGTAATTTTTCGAACGGGCCAATCCCAGACATCCCAAGATGTCTGCAACTTGTTCTGATGTCGGTTTGAAGATGATTTGAAATACACCGTCCTGAATCTTTTCTCGGATGAAATTATACCGGATATCAATGTGTTTCATCCTTTTGTGCTCCCTGGGTTCCTCGGCAATTCGAATGCAGGATTGGTTGTCTTCAAACAATGGTATCGGATGGCGAAATACGACACCTAATTCTTCAAGCAAAGTTTTGAGCCAAATCCCTTCGCATGCAGCTTGACTTAGAGAAATATACTCCGCCTTTGTTGATGAAAGTGATACCGTTGCTTGCTTTCTTGTCATCCACGAAACAGTAGCTCCATAAATTTGAAACACGTTGCCAGATATAGATTTACGATCGTCTTGGTCGTTGCCCCAATCGGCATCCGCATAGCCTACCAGCGGTTGTTCTTCTCTGTCCCGATGATAGACCAAACCCAAATTGATCGTCCCTTTCAGATATCGAAGAATCCGCTTTAGATGACACCAGTGAACATCGGTTGGCGCGGACTGGAATTTACTGAAGAAGTTTACAGCCGCACTGATGTCGGGTCGTGACGAAAGGGCGAGGTACGTCAAACAGCCGATAAGTTCCCTATATGGTTTCTTTGTCACATCATGCTCCTTCCCGTTTTCCAATTTCAAGTTTGGTTCCAGCGGAGCCGCCACCGGCTTGCCATCGCCCATGCCAAACCGTTGGAGCAGATCGCTTATGTACTTAGGTTGACTGATCCTCATCGTACCTTCGCTTGGTTTACGATCCACTTTCAAGCCGAGAATGAGTTTTAACTCTCCCATATCGGACATCTCGAACTGTTCCGACAGTCGTCTTTTGAACCTGGTCACCAGATGTATTTGGTCAGAGACAAGGATAATGTCGTCGACATACAGCAAGAAATAGATGACAGATCCCTTGTATCTCAAGTGATACAGTTCCAACTCCTCGGTGCTTGTTTCAAACCGTACAATGATTTCCTCAGCCGGCAAACAAGATTTGAATCCGAACTCGCCAGACCCTCTGGTTGACGCATATATATTTCCTCCTTTAATATGCCGTTGAGGAAAGCCGTACGAACGTCCATCTGATGGACATGGTACCCCTTCTTATTAGCCACCGATAGAAGCGTTCTAACAGTGGTGATTTTGGCTACGGGCGCGTACGTTTCGTCGAAGTCGAATCCCTTCCGTTGCGAATACCCTTTCGCAACCAGACGCGCCTTGTAGCGGTCCACGTTACCGTTCTCGTCGCGCTCGACTTTGAAGACCCACTTGCAGTCCACAAGGTACTTTCCAGCTGGTTTGGCTACGAGGTCCCACGTCTCGTTTTTCTGTAGGGATGCCAGCTCACTCTTAATAGCGGATTTTCAGTAGCACCAATCGCTTCGCTTCTTCAGACCGCCGATAGATGAAGGTAGGTCCTCTACGAACGCCTCTGCATTCAATGCAAAAACCATCATCGTGTCGTTTGTTGACCGGACACCTTCAGCAGACTCGGGAATTCTGCGCTCCCGTCCGCTTTGCCTCGTGGACGCCTCTGGTGAGCTACTTCCACTATCCGATTGCGAAGGGAGCGCTCCGGTCGTTTTTTCGTCATCGTTTCCTTCAGCGGATTCGCTTTCCCCAAGTGATTCGTTGTCGGCTAATTCAGGCACTTCAAGCGCACCAGCATCTTCCACATAAATGGCAGGTTTGCCATTGTCATCGTCGTCGGACTCGTAAACAATCTTCACAGGTTCTTGACGCTGTGCCACTTTCCTGGTTTCGTCAAATACAATATCACGGGATGTGAAAACTGTCTTCCTTCTAGGATCCCAGATTCTGTAGCCGTTCGTGGTATACCCGACCATGACATTTTTCTCGCTGCGTGGGTCCAATTTACTACGCTTCTCTTTTGGCACCCACGTGAATGCAGTTGAACCGAACACACGCAATTTGTCCACATTCGGTTTTCTACCATACCACATTTGAAACGGCGTTTTTCTTTCTTCCAGAGCGGACGTCGGGCTACGATTCAGAATGTTAGCAGCTGTGAGGACAGCTTCTCCCCACATCGATTTCGACAGACTAGTATCGTGTAGCATAGAACGTGACTTATCCAACAAGGTACGGTTTAAGCCACCCCATTCTGTTGCGGACTGTACGGAATGGTTGTCTCCATTTGAATCCCCTCCGTGCGGCAATATTTCTTGAATGATTTGCTTGTAAACTCTCCACCGTTATGACACCGCAGCCTCGACACTCTTCTGCCAAAGAATGACGTCACCAGAGCGCACAATACTGCATGAACTTTTCTTGAACCTCGTCTTTTGATGCCAGTAGGTAGACCACCGTGAAGTGGCTATAATCATCCATAAACGATACATAATAGCGCTTTCCATTCCACGTGGTTGGAGTGAACGGTCCACACACGTCGGAGTGTATGAGTTCCAACAGACGAGATGAACGTCGCTCCACAACGTCGTCGAAAGGCTCGTGTCTGCTTACCTGTCATGCACACTTCACACAAACATCGATCAGGAAACTTCAATATTTACTGTTGTCTCGATCATCTGATGTTTTCAGAGGTTCTTCAGATTCGCTTCTCCTAGATGACCGTATCTACGATGCCACAATTTGAAACTGTCGTCCTTCATTCTTGCCACACCTACGCTTGCAAATCCAATAACGCCACGGAAGTAGATGTCCAGGGCATACAGTTGACCAGTTCTACGCCCACAACACGGTTGTCTTTGTTGATGTTGACAGTCATTCCGTTGTCTTCGAGTCGGCGAACAGAATAAGTTACATTGCAACTCAGGTACGTACAAGACATCCTTCACTACAGCGGGTTGCTTCTTGCCATCTACCATCATATCGACACGGATAGTGCCAGCAGATTCTGCCACAATTGCATGTCCGGACTTGGCTACCGAAATGAACACTTTTCGTTCTAGTGGATGTAACTCTTCGAACAAATGATCCGAGATAATCATGTGTTCTGTAGCACCTGAATCCAGGAACCATTCAATTTTTCTGTTGGATACCGCAGAAGACGTTGAAAATGCACCGTTGTCCGTGGTAGCAATAAACGAAATCTCCGTTTCACATGTAACGTGCGCGTTTTCTTTTGGTTTCCTGATTGATTTTCCATATGGCTTGCCATTTTTCTCTCGATTTCTTCCGCTTGTAGGTCGATACTCAGGACAATCCAGACGTTTATGCCCGTACCGGCCGCATTGAAAGCACTTGAAACTGACCTTCTTCCCCGCAAAAGCCGACTCACCGCTGTGATCTTCCTCATGGCTTGATCGATTCACCCGTTTTGCAGACTCGTCCATCAGCCTTTTCTTGACGTACTCCAGAGTTAGCTGACCGGGCTGGATCGTTTCTAAAGCTGTGATTAACGCGTCGTAGGACTTCGGTAGCGACAATAAAAGCTGGCAAACAACATCCTCTTCTTCGATTTTTACCCCAGCAGCCTTCATTTCTCGCAACAGTTTTTCAAACTTGAGCAGGTACTCTTTCACATTTTCGCCTTCTTTCAAACGCAGTTCTTGAAACTGCTTCTTAAGAAACAACTTTCCAGCGATGCCAACACGCTCAAAGGCATTTTTCAAAGCATCCCATGCTTCTTTTGCTGTCCGCTTGTCCTTCACGTAGTCCAGTTGATCTTCTGCGATTCGATGGATGAGTAAATTCTTGCATTTCCGGTCTCTTGCCATGCGCTCTTCGAGTTTCTTCTTCTTCTCCGCTTTGACCGCCGCTGTGTCTTCCGGAAGTTCCCTTGCGTACTCCTCGTTCTCGATGGCATTCTCCAGACAGTCCAGCAAATGTTTATCTTCCATCAAGACCTCAACTCGGAACCACCAGTTGCCGAAATTGGTCCCATCGAACAACCACAACTTTTCTTCGCCCATTTCAACAAGCAAAAGGTTTCAAGGCAAATAGCGCCTCGAAGTTTCTTTCTTCGTCAGCGTTCTGGGCTCATAACCTAATGAAACAGGCAGAGCTACAAAGAAGTTCGACTTTATTGGGAGATGACTTGAATACGAATGAGGAAAATTCATTATGACAGCAACGCAGTCTACTTAGATTGTAATACATATTTAGTGTGAATATAGTTACTAATGGTAACGTGTTGAACGGTTGCATACCTAACATTTTTCAAAAGTGCAACCGCTAGTGACCGGCAAATTCTAGCGGTGGTATATCGGACGCTCTCCCCCGGTGTATATTGCGCTGCGTTGCAATTTGTAACATTGGTCCTTCTCTCCCCCGGCAGTTGAGCCCCGGTGTACATTGCGCTGCGTTGCAATTTGTAACATTGGCCCTTCTTTCCCCCGGCAGGTGCGTCTCGGTGTATATTGCGCTGCGTTGCAATTTGTAACAGACGCTATTATCGGTTTGAGCAGATAGCTGCTGAAACATTCATTTACTATATGCTATAAAACAACAATAAAACGAAGGCTGCCATCTCCCCCCTCCCTATCTCACCCCTTTCTTCCTAGGTACATTTTCGGTGGCCCCGAAAAGGGCCTTTGGATTATTGTTGGGTGGTGTGAACCTGCGCACTCAACCCTCGAATCCGTACAGCATTCGACCCTGGTACTTCAGTGCGTAGACGACACGACATCCATGGAGTGCTCCGTGTAGGTGACAGCGTCCCGGATAACATTTTCCAGGAACACTCAGCACACCGCAGGTTTCCTCGTAGATGATCCCGAAAATACGCTTGACCCCCTCCACGGCGAGCCCGCCAACGAATGATTGGTTTGGTGATGCCCTGGATGTTGTAATAATATGTGTGGAAGTACTGTCGAGGCGAGATGCACAATGGTCAGCATAATAATTCACCAAACACGCATTTCATATTCAAATTTGCTCAAAACTAATCAATATAAGGTTTCTTTTATAGTAAAATCACAGATAACAGATATTGAGGCTGGCATCCGATACGTGTGTAAACATCCGCAACCGTTAATTCAAATGTATTTTAAATTGGGACCGCGTTTGGTAATCGATTGGAGATGGCGCAAGGATCATTGTTATTGAAAACGCAGCCCGAATGCAGCTGTCAAATACATTGGCTGCGTTCGACGGTTGTTAATCCGCTGCGTTCGTATGTACTGCCGCAATCAGTTGAGTAGATGGCAGTAGTGGGCCAACGTATATCAATTCAAAAGTTTACACAGGATTTTCGATAAAATTTGTTCTAGCTTGAATATCTGTTATCTGTGGTAAAACACAATTTGATTGTTCAAACAGTATAGAAAACATGTTTATTGCTCTGTCTAATCAGTACAAAAATACTAGACAGGAATTCATAGTGGTCATGATTCAACAGATTCACTGCAGTCTCCGTAGCTCATTAAATCTTCTATTAAACATAGTAATTATAACAAAAATACATATTAGACTATTTGTATAGTGAAACTGTTAACTTATCAGCAACACGTAAGGCGTTCAATCTCAATCACTTCAAATCTCTTAAGAACTACTTTTTGTACTATCTTTCTGGTTGCTTTTGGCACGGGGTTGCCGCGGTCCTCGCTTTCCCCTCTTCCTCGGAGGCCCACTGGCAGCAGTCGTTAGCTGATTCTCACTTGGCATTATTTCACGTGGTTGCATTTTCTGATAAACGTTGTAAAAAACGTTTTCCGGTGTTGGCACGGACAAGTGGCTGTCGGAAAAGTCCTTCAACAGTGTTTCTATGTGGTTTTCGTTGCGCAGGAAACTGCTATCGACGCCGTGAGCTCTGGATATGTTTTCAATCGTGTCGTACATCCACAGTATTACGATTTCCTGGTGCGGCGCCGTAAATTTGTTGAGTATTTGAGTAAGTTCCAGCAATGCTTCGTAGAACAACACAACGCACCGTTCGTAGATACATCCAAAACCAAGATTGATCCGGTAATTAAGCTGCGGGTCGATGTCTGGCGTGACTGAGATCAATTTGTGGAGTAGATCCGTTTCGGTAACTTTGTTGAACGCGTAGATGACTAAATGGTTAATCAGCTTAATAACACACTCCTCGTTGACCAACTCGGCGATTTCGGTGGGTATGGCTACAGGCATCTCTTGGCCGCTGATGTTTACTGGAGGTATCTGGGCGAATGATAAGTTGGCAGGTGGCAAGTCATTAAATACAGCTGTTGGAATATCATTTTGCTCAGATATCCACTGTTCGGTATATTTCCTGTTATTATTCGTTGAGTATCCAATAGCATCTGGTAGATTATCGTTGATATTAGTGGTGTCTTCCACAGAGATAGTTACAGGCATCTCTTGGCTGCTGTCTGACATCTGGGTGGATATACTGGCGAATGGCATTGTCGTACTATCATTCTGCTCAGATAACCACTGTTCGGTATATTTCCTTTTATACGTTGGGTCTTCAATAATATCACCTGGTGGATTCTCTTGAGCATTAGTGTTGTCATCCAATGGGATAGTTGTCGATGTGTCATCGGATTTTTCGGATTTGACACATAAATCAATAATCAAACAGCTTCTTTCCATTTTGAAAATCTGAAATTAAAAATTAGTACCTAAATTTACTTAAATTCAAAACGTAGGATGTGATTGCTCAAGAATGATCCCATCCCAGGTCTTCAATTGATTAGAATATACTGGATTCTGTTTTTACACGATTGATATTTTCTTAATTTTCCACTCATATTAAATGTTATTAATTAACATGCGATTTTTCTTTGATTTGTTCAGGATTTTTTGAAACATGTTGCGAAGATTTTGTTGGTAAATTGAAGTCACACGATTAAAAATACGAGCGAAAAAAAAAAAATAGTGTAAAAACAGAATCCTGTGTACAACAGTCGGTGACAGTTCCCGCGTCTAAAATCGATCCTAGGATTAGGTACTTGTAAGTGAAAGATTTCTATCCTGGGTGGCTGCACGTTTCAGCCTTGACCTGGGCCCAGGTCAGATTCCAGTCGACTTCCTTTATTTTTTGTTGAAGCTACGTCGCTACGAGCTTCTAGGTATATCTCTGCTGCGATGTCCTGATATCAAAAACTGATATTAACAGAAATTCGGGAGACCGTAAAGGGAGGTGGGTCGGTCACACACTTCGAAAGAGTACAGACAATATATCTAGACTAAAGCGCTGGATGTGAATCCGGCTCGTGTCGACGAAGACTCAACAGAGAAATTAAGTGAATAGGAATCTGATCTGGGCCCAGGATGGATATCCTTTTGCGTTGGAGATTTTTAATTGTACCACTTGTAATGAAGATTGTGCAAAATTACATTGAGAAAAAGAGTCTATGATACAATTTTACTCAGTCAACTAAAAGGGTTATTAGAACCCGCAGTACCAACTTTCCTTTTTTTATAAGTGTTACCTTTGAACCATTGAGCAACTATAAGCATTTCTCGACTTTTGAAGAATAATGTTTGAATTAATATTTATTTAATAGAATCTTTATCTCCGATAGCCTATGCGTACCTGGGACTTTCCTTAGCAATGCGGTAAGATGCGCGGCTACAAAGCAAAACTATGCTGAAGTTGGCTGGGTTCGATTCCCGGTCCGGTCTAGGAAATCAGGTTGGAAGTTGTCTCGACCAGGTCTCGACTTCCCTGGACATAAAAGTATCATCGTGTGTTAGCTTCATGATATACGATTGTGATCGTAATTGTCTATTAAATGTTACGTAAGCCTGTCGATACAACCAATATATATAATAAACGAAAATTAACTAAATTTGTGAAGTGGTCAAACTACTCTTCTCAAAGTATTTTTAAATGCGTATATGGGAGTGCTTGAAAGAACACTAAACCACAGAGAAACTGCGAGGCTGCAATGTCCCATTAGGGGGGATGTAATGCCAGTAAGAAGAAGCCTATCCGTACAGAACTTTTACTTAGGTGAAATAAGTTGAGAAAAGTAACAATATACAACGCATGTCAGGTCAAGGAAGGAAGACCCGAAGACAGACTCATATATTTTTAAAAAAATCCTTATTAAACATAATTTTAAAATTTAAGAAGAGTTTACGTGTACTGGGCCTGCTAGTTTATTGATTAATATTACTAGGTAGCTTAATAAAATATTACCAAATGAAATAAAACGCAATCCAGTAGGATCATACTTTTTGTAAGAACTACTGATCAACCATGGTTCTGTTGCTTCGAGATGATCACACTTACCTGGTTTCTCCCTTTAGGAATTTATGACGGGTTTCTAAAAACTAGTTGTGTTAATCTGAGAAAGGCACTGAAGATTAAATTTACATCACTGATAAAAACGAGGAGACCCATTAGAATATCATTTACTTGAGAAAAAATATTGTTTGTAGTCTATGAATATGTACCATGAATATCTCTGCAGAGATGAAGCTGCATGAAGAAACTGCATCAAAGTGAGTTGTTTTGTTTTTCACGCTCCATCATCAGCATCATCAGTGCAACGAACTGTCATTCTTCAGAACACGTTCACGGAAGTTCACGATTATGAAAAATGATAAAATGAGTAGAAAACACTGAAAAGTTCTGTAAAGTTAATTTCATTTTATTTTGCTCTACACACCCGTTTCAAATCACTCAGAGACTGAGTGAAATTGTTTTGCCGTCTCTTTTTTTCTCACGGAAAAATTACTCAATTTTCGTTAAAAGTGGAATTTGAGTAGTTCCACTTTTTACGAAAATTGAGTAACTTTTCCGTGGGAAAAAAAGAGACGGCAATACAATTTCACTCAGCCTCTGAGTGATTTGAAACGGCGTGTATTCGAACAAATCGGTTCTCATCGAGATCTAAGAGCAAGATTACCGGTGGTGAGTTTAAGCCGTTTGGCAGCGCACCCGCATAATCATGGACCATACGTAGACAGCATTTCTTATAATTGAAGAGAATAAGTGTGATTGTAGCGATGGTCTCACTAATAGTAGTTAACTATAAATGGACAGTCTCATATACTATTTCAACAGTAGCTCAGATGGTAAACGGCCAAACGACCATATGAGTAATAGGCGGTTAAGTATAATTAACATTTAAATCCGGTCGTTTTTTCGAACAAAATTTTCGATGTACCATACATCTGTTGGTAGATGTACAATTGAAGAACTATATAATTACACATCGACAGCATGTTATGTATTAACAGTTAGTGTTGATGTAGGGCTGGTATGGTGAATCCAGCTTAAAATTGTATGCTAACAATGAAGTGAATAGTGATAATATATCTTCACTACAAAAAAATCAATAGTTTTTAACATGTGTAACGACACATAAAACAACCAGAAACCATTCGTTATACATTTTATTAAGGCTCTATGATCTTCAAAAATATACATATACCCTTAAAAAGCCTGAGTTATGGAGAACAATTGCATTCTTTTTCAAAAATATATGTGGCGACTAATAGTCAAAAACCATAACATCTCACACATAAAACTTAAAATGTTGGAACATGTCTTTGATACCAGCTCCGTGCCGGCGCGGCGGTACGAATCATGAGAAGTGCGAGAAGAAAAAAATGGCGAGTAGACGCCTGTTGACCAATTTCGCTGTGCCGAAAATGAATATTTTTGCAGGTAGGCTACATAGTATTTAATGAATTCAATCTTTATTCAACCTATAAACATTTTCTGTTTTCTTCATACATCAGGATGCAGTGCGAGTGGAATAAAGGCGTTAAATATCAGTGATCCAGATGCAGCGCGAAAGGACAAAAGACGATAGACAACAACAAGTGATTCAGATGGAAGGCGAGCGGACTGAGTTTGAGTGACGACTACTAAATGCAGCGCTAGTGGACAACTTAGAAGCATCCGGCGGCTTGGCGAAAATGAGCTCCACTTATCTGTTCCTGTTAGGTTGGATCTCGCAGTTCTATTAAACGATATGGCCCCAGGAGTAGCGGGACAGAAATGGCAGTCACAGGTTCGAAAGAATTGGTATGCCCCATGGGGCAACTGTTAAACCTTTCACTGTCTATTGCATTGTGTTCGCATCTTGTGTAATAAATTACGTAATGAAAAAATCGAGTATGTAGTGAGTTCTGATTTATATTTTTATTTTATATTTTGTATATTTTGAAGGGTAATGTTTTAATATATGTATATTGAATATTATAAATAAATCGTATTAAAGAAATGCATTCAATTTTATCTACAAATATAATAATACGAATTGAATCATAAATAAAATATATGTGTCGTCGCTTATACATTTTCCATAAGTCCCACACATAAAATGGATTAGATTGAAGCTATTGCAAAAATCTATATCGCTCACACATAAACTATATACAGATTTTCTCCACAGTGTTATGACGCATATGTAATTTTGATTGCATGGTATGTCGTTTTTCATTATGCGGGCAGTATTGCGAGAAGATTGAAAAATTCGAACCGGGGTCCGACGGTCGACTCTCGGAAAGCTGTTCCGCCGGGCAAACGTCAAATCACTTGTTGCACGGTAAAAATTTTTGGTTTATTTTTTCGGTGTAAATGTTGATTATTAAAATCAACGGGAATATGCAACTTTAAACGAGTGTTACATGCCGCTATATTTTTTAAACAAGTTTTATGAAAGTTTGAAGGCATTTTGTCATATATTTATGTGATTTAGAAACATTTTAGATTTCTCGAATATTCTTAATATCAAGAAATATCAACACTTTTCGTACAGTGCATGCCATTTTGAAGTTTCCGACACTCAATCTGCTTCTTCTTCTTTGCTCCGCAAAATTAGAATTTTTCTCTTTTCTCGCAATATCATTACTTGATCACTTTACCGGCCGCTCACTCACAAAAAACTCCGCATTATATTCATGAGTTCACACATGGATTTTTGCAATGGGGTCTGCGAAATGAATTCCATATTTTCGACACATACATTCCATGCGCCCATATCCATTGCATGAATGTTCACACATACTATCCATGTGGGTCATAGTATCCATGTGTGAATTTCTATGCAATTAAGTATGAGCCGACGCATGATATGCATATTTCAAAATACATGGATTTTTGCCATAAAGTATGTGTCGATTTACCTGAGTGTACTAAACGCGCTGCTATAACAGTAGCGCGACTGACAGGTGATTAAATAAATTTGGTAGCGCAATAAGAGCGCTACTATTTGATGAACTGTCAACTGTCAAACGTCACCGGTACGGAATACAGCAACCAAATTGAGAGCCGAAAACAGTGACCGATACGAAAACGAGTGACGAAACTAAAATGAAAGCACTGCGCGGGTGATTAATATGCTCGCGATCGATAATGATGCTCTTAGAGCAATTCAATTCAACCAGATGATCGACAGGCTATCGTCCGACCTAGTAGGTCGGAGCCCGTTCGTTATAGCGGGAGATTTTAATGCTTGGGCAGTGGAATGGGGCAGCCGCTGCACCAATCAGAGGGGACAGGCACTTGCAAAACTCGACGCAGTGCTTGTCAATGACGGAGCCAGTAGCACATTCCGTAGGAATGGGGCCGAGTCATGGATAGATGTAACGTTTGTCAGCCCCAGTCTGCTCTCTGACCTGGACAGACGGATTTACTGGTTGGACGACGCAGCTTCACTAGCGTATCGGGGGGGAATTCGGTCAATAAACAATCACACGCGGAAAAACACGAGTTAACGAGTATTAGAAAGGAAATTTATTAAAGAAAAGAATACAGAGTTTTTGTATCGCGTCCTACCGTTAGAACGTTTCGTTTTGTTTTAAATTTCTCTACACAGGTTGAATGAGTGTTAGCGCGTTTATGGAGAGAGCACGGGGGGTGCACCGATGCGAAGGTATGTGCATTGTAGTCCCACATGGACTGGAGGGTAGACGAGGGCTACACCCATAGGGATCACCTAGCAATTCGCTTCAAGATCAACTATGGTGTGCAGCGTCCGAGGGCGAGTGATCCATGTCAGGTTGTGGGTTCGTGGGTTCGACAGCGAAGTTTTCACCGCGGCCCTGGGACTGGAAACTGTCGTGTCCTTAGGAGACAGCTGCATCCGAATCAGCCGTCTCCAGCTGCTGCTCGATCCGCAGCAGCTCCGAAGCACAACTGCTTCCCGCGAAATACATCACAAAACTGAATGCTCACTTCTTTGAACTGTCACCTCTCGCATCTAGTGCTCATGAGTATTTTTATCATCAGACTAAGGCCGGAGTGGCCTGTGCTGCACATAAAAGACTTCTCCATTCAGCTCGGTTCAAGGCTGCACTTCGCCAACCACGCAGTCTGCGGAGGGTCCGCAAGTCGTCCTCCACCTGATCGATCCACCTTGCCCGCTGTGCACCTCGCCTTCTTGTTCCCGTCGGATCGTTGTCGAGAACCATTTTCACCGGATTACTGTCCGACATTCTGGCTACGTGCCCGGCCCACCGCAGTCTTCCGATTTTCGCGGTGTGAACGATGGATGGTTCTCCCAACAGCTGATGCAATTCGTGGTTCATTCGCCTCCTCCACGTACCGTCCGCCATCTGCACCCCACCATAGATGGTACGCAACACTTTCCTTTCGAAAACTCCCAGTGCGCGTTGGTCCTCCACGAGCATCGTCCAGGTCTCGTGTCCGTAGAGAACTACCGGTCTTATAAGCGTTTTGTAGATAGTCAGTTTGGTACGGCGGCGAACTCTAGTCGATCGGAGCGTCTTGCGGAGTCCAAAGTACGTACGATTTCCAGCCACTATGCGTCTCCGAATTTCTCTGCTGGTATCGTTATCGGCGGTCACCAGTGAGCCCAAGTACACGAATTCTTCAACCACCTCGATTTCGTCACCACCGATAGAAATTCGTGGTGGGTGGCTCACATTGACCTCTCTTGAGCCTCTTCCTATCATGTACTTCGTCTTCGACGTGTTGATGACTAGTCCAATCCGTTTAGCTTCGCTTTTCAGTCTGATGTAGGCTTCCTCCATCCTCTCAAAGTTACGTGCCATGATATCAATGTCGTCGGCGAAACCAAATAACTGGACGGACTTCGTGAAAATCGTACCACTCGTGTCAATCCCTGCCCTTCGTATTACTCCCTCCAAAGCGATGTTGAATAGCAGACACGAAAGACCATCACCTTGCCGTAACCCTCTACGGGTTTCGAAGGGACTCGAGAATGCCCCTGAAACTCGAACTACGCACATCACCCGATCCATCGTCGCCTTGATCAACCGTATCAGTTTATCCGGAAATCCGTTTTCGTGCATTAGCTGCCATAGCTGGTCCCGATCGATTGTATCATATGCGGCTTTGAAGTCGATAAATAGATGATGTGTGGGCACGTTGTATTCGCGGCATTTCTGCAATACCTGACGTATGGCGAACACCTGGTCTGTGGTAGAGCGTTCACCCATAAATCCCGCCTGGTACTGCCCCACGAACTCTCTTGCAATTGGTGTTAGTCGACGGCATAAAATTTGGGAGAGTACCTTGTAGGCGGCGTTCAGCAATGTGATTGCGCGGTAGTTGCTACAATCCAGCTTATCGCCCTTTTTGTAGATGGGACACACGACACCTTCCATCCACTCCTGCGGCAGAACCTCATCCTCCCAAACCTTGGTAATCACCCAGTGCAGCGCTTTAGCCAGTGCTTCACCACCGTGTTTAAACAGCTCTCCTGGTAGTTTGTCAGCTCCAGGGGCTTTGTTGTTTTTCAGCCGGCCGATCTCCTCCTGGATTTCCTGGAGATTCGGAGCCGGAAGTCGCATGTCCTGCGCGCGTGCTTCTAGGTTCATTACCATACCGCCACCGTTGTCTGCCATATCGCCATTCAGGTGCTCTTCGTAGTGCTGCCGCCACCTTTGGATCACCTCACGCTCGTTCGTAAGAAGGTTCCCGTATCCTTACACATATCGGGTATATGCCCTCTTATTTAGTCAATATATTTACTCATACCCCTCTCAATCCCTACATCTTCCTCCTGCTCTACTCTTTTACAATTTTATTATTATTATATTGATCTGCTTTATAATGCCCAAGAACATCAATCTTGCATCAAAATCAGAAACAAATCGCCAACAATATTCTACGTAACTCATTGCTTACATGTTTCTCTCTTTGTTTACATTTTCTAACACTGAACTCAAATCAACCACTGAACACAACACAACCACAACCACTTGACCCGCATAATGAAAAACGACATACCATGCAATCAAAATTACATATGCGTCATAAGATATATTATCACTATTCACTTCATTGTTAGCATACAATTTTAAGCTGGATTCACCATACCAGCCCTACATCAACACTAACTGTTAATACATAACATGCTGTCGATGTGTAATTATATAGTTCTTCAATTGTACATCTACCAACTTATGTATGGTACATCGAAAATTTTGTTCGAAAAAACGACCGGATTTAAATGTTAATTATACTTAACCGCCTATTACTCATATGGTCGTTTGGCCGTTTACCATCTGAGCTACTGTTGAAATAGTATATGAGACTGTCCATTTATAGTTAACTACTATTAGTGAGACCATCGCTACAATCACACTTATTCTCTTCAATTATAAGAAATGCTGTCTACGTATGGTCCATGATTATGCGGGCAGGCTCTAGAACATCAATCTTGCATCAAAATCAGAAACAAATCGCCAACAATATTCTACGTAACTCATTGCTTACATGTTTCTCTCTTTGTTTACATTTTCTAACACTGAACTCAAGTCAACCACTGATCTTGGAATGCAGTCATGGATAGAACTTACCAGGCTGTAGAACATCAATCTTGCATCAAAATCAGAAATAAATCATCAACAATATTCTACGCAACTCATTGCTTACATGTTTCTCTCTTTGTTTACATTTTATAACACTGAACTCAAATCAACCACTGATCTCGCAATGCAGTCATGGATAGAACTTACCAGGCTCTAGAACATCAATCTTGCTTAAAAATCAGAAACAAATCGCCAACAATATTCTACGATCCTAGAATCTACTAGGATCTAGAACTTCAATCTTGCATCTAAATCAAAACAAATCATCAACAATATTCTACGCAACTATTTGCTTACATATTCATACATTGGTACCCTCTCGGGGGAATGATTGTTTACCCTCTCAGGGGAATGATTGTTTACCCTATCAGGGATACCCTCTCAGGGGAATGATTGTTTACCCTATCAGGGATACCCTCTCGGGGGAATGATTGTTTACCCTATCAGGGATACCCTCTCGGGGGAATTATTGTTTACCCTCTCGGGGGAATTATTGTTTACCCTCTCGGGGGAATTATTGTTTACCCTCTCGGGGGAATTATTGTGTACCCTCTCGGGGGAATGATTGTTTACCCTATCAGGGATACCCTCTCGGGGGAATGATTATTCACCCTATCAGGGATACCCCCTCGGGGGAATGATTGTTTACCCTATCAGGGATTACCTTTCGGAAAATTATTGTCTAGTCCACACTACTAATAATCCACACTTTGAAATCTATATAGATTTGATCCACTTTGTTTATCAGCGCACACATAAATATCTTCCATGCGATATACAAATAATATATAATCAAATAAAATTTCTGGTTGTCTCGAATGAGAAATTAACCATTTTAAGAAAAATATTTTTTATGGTGTCACACATTCTATTTTTGCAAACACATTTTTTTTCAGTGTCATAATTGTCACAAACGAAATTTCAATTTTATTGCGTTACCGTGTACTTTTTTTTTCCAAGGGTCTGTTCACAAATTACGTAACGCTTTTGGGGGGAGGGGGGAGGTGCAACTTGCGTTATACTTTGTTACACTAAAAGGTGGGGGAGGGGTGGGTACACTCAAACCAAACTGCTGATATGTTCTATGTGCGCAAAGCGCATAGATTATAAAATAGTGGAAGAATTGTCATTTTATGTGCGGCTAATAAAACATATAAATTGTATTTATAAAGTATATTATGTATAAAATATATTTGACGTGTTCAAACATGAAAAGCATGCGCACCCCCACATTTTTTGACTGTCGCAAAGTAAACCATTTTCAAGCGTGAGCGATACAGTCTTCAAGAAAAAAAACATTTTCAGCCGCAGTAAACAACAAAATTCAGGATTATGGAATACTGTTGAAACTACTGGAGGTATAATTAATAATATTACTACATGTTTAGTTATTACATTCCTTATTCATGTTTTCGTAATTGTGTTACAGGCAGAATTATCGGCATCGAAAAACGTTTTCATCAATTGAACTTATGCGAGAATTCGGCAGATCCATCCATTGACTCTGATAGTCTGGTAGAAGGAAGTCGTGAGTTTTTAAAATTCATATTATTGTGAACCAAAAACGTTTAAACACTTAATATTGTAGGATGGCATAGTTGAAATATATATCAAACTAAGGAAGAGGAACTGGATCCGGAAGAATCCGGACTCATACAGCGGGCAAAATATGCAATGTACCATGAAATCGTCAGATCAGTTTGTCCGGGTTGGTACAATGGAAAGGCCAATCATTTCTATCATCATAGCCAGCAGCAGGATATGATTTGATTTGAACCACTGAGAGGACCGTCGTACGTCAAACGGATCATCCGTGCCGTAACCCATTCACCGAATAATGAAATATCACCACCTCGATCACCACTTACCATATCCGCAATCCGAATTATGGTCGCAAAGATATTAGTGATTATCGATTGTTGGGGAGAGGGGGCGTTGGCACGGATGAACCGTCTGATGTATGACAAGGACGAGTCAAGTAACTTATCATATTTGAATGGATCAGTAGTAATATAACCACCGCTCTGGAAGTAGAACACCAGGTTTTATTGGTTTTGCTCTGCTGGTCAATTATATTTTTTGCGACTCTGATATTTATGCAACGAAAGGAGCCAAACCAATTCTTTTTTTAAATTTTCGCCATCACAATATTTTTTTGCATCTTTGTTTTGTTAAAAAAAGTTACTGGAAAACTATGAATAAATCAACACTATAACCAAATGTCTATTTTCAGCATGATTGAGTTAATCATTTACTTCCCATATCAACATTGCTGTTATAAACAGCATTTAAATTCTGAGTATAATTTATCTGTTTCTAATTCGAGATACTGCCAATATATCACTATTATTTCCATTACTCTCAATAGTGTAATCCATTTGAGCTCCTTAATGTGAATCAAGAGGCTGCACATAAAATTCATCTTGACGATATCGGCAATAATTCAATAACGTTGCACATAGTTTTCATGTATGAAAGTAACTGGTCATATTCTAAGTGCAAGGCATATATATGTAATGTGCGTTTTTATTTGAGTGTACTACTAAATGTTACGCATAACGCGAATAAAAATTTATTTGAATGTTTTTATTTTAAAACCACTGATTGAAGTACCTAATTGTTGTTTATTGTTTATAGTATATTAGTCATTAGCGAAATCAACCATGCTGACATAGCGGGACTGGTATGCGTAAAAATACCAAGCGAATATTGTATTTCTCGACACCACAGTTCCGAAAAACTATGTAAATGGTTATTGCCGATTTCACCAATTTGAAGAGTTATGTCAGGAACTAATAACCGGGACCAGACACTCGGGATTTTCCCGTGTTGCTTTCAAGTTTCAATCGGTGTGTAGGAGTCCTAGGTATACAACTGAAAAGACACTAACCAGATGCTGTCAGTCATCATTTTCCGCATGATTATTTTTCCGTGCACGCATAACTGACAGCATCGATGTTTTGTTTTTTTTTTTGTCTGCTCTGATCATATAAATAAGTTTCCCTTTTTGTGGCACAGACCTGTTGGTCCATATATACATAAATAAGTTCTGTTAAAATTATAAAGTGAGATGAACTTGATGGTTCTTAGTTCCTGCTAGTGCCACCGTGAAGCTAATCGTTGAGATGGAGATTAGTAAAACTACCATCGGGATTGCAGCCGGCGTGACCGGAACGCTGTTCCTGGGCTACTGCATCCACTTCGATCACAAGCGCCGCAAAGATCCGGACTTCAAAAAGAAGCTGCGAGTGAGGAGGTTAGAAGTTCATTTCGTGGAGAAAAGCAGGAAAATTTCTTCGCTTTTCGACCTCTCTCTCGTTCGGAATTAGCGTGCTAGTGCCACCGTGAAGCTCGGGTCCGGACTCGTTGACATGGAGATTAGTAAAACTACTATCGGGATTGCAGCCGACGTGGCCGGAACGCTGTTCCTGGGCTACTGCATCTACTTTAATCACAGGCGCCGTAAAGATCCGGACTTCAAAAAGAAGCTGCGCAGGAGGAGGTCAGAAGTTCATTTCGTGGACAAAAGCAGGAAAATTTCTTCGCTTTTCGACCTCTCTCTCGTTCGGAATTAACGTGCTAGTGCCACCGTGAAGCTCGGGTCCGGAATCGTTGAGATGGAGATTACTAAAACTACCATCGGGATTGCAGCCGGCGTGGCCGGAACGCTGTTCCTGAGCTACTGCATCTACTTCGATCACAAGCGCCGCAAAGATCCGGACTTCAAAAAGAAGCTGCGAGAGAGGAGGAAAGCGACGAAGGCTGTTTCGGCTGCTGGAGGGCCACGGACGACGATGCCCAACATGGCAGACCATGAAGAAGTGCAAGATTTTTCCTCCAGGAAATTCAGACGGGCGAGGCCCTCATCTCTTCCGGTGACATCGAGAACGGTGTCGAGCATCTGGCTAACGCAGTGATCGTCTGCGGCCAACCGGCACAGCTTCTCCAAGTCCTCCAACAGACCTTGCCATCCCAAGTGTTCACACTACTGATCAATCGTATGCGTCAGTAAGGCGGCGGACAGGGCAGAAGCGATAGCGAGAGGGCCAGATTGCAAGAAATGAACGACGATCTGGAATAGCTTGGAGTGTTATAGAATTCATAGTAGTAGCAACAGACGTAGACTGGAGATACCAAATACCAACAGAGAAATCCTAGAGTACAGCTTCGTCTGCGGTTATCGCCCACGCAGTTTGATGTATCGAATCACACAATAATTATAGAAAGAAGTAAACTAAATCCTACATATGTTACAAGAAGCTTCTCGAAAGAAAGACACTGTTCAGCTGTCCGTGAATTATTTTTTTGCACCGCGTTCAAGTTTTGGCATGACAAGCGGAATCACTATCCCGTAATCCACATTGTTCGAACTAAAGTGTACTAGGTATGAATGAACATATAAATATTCATATATAAGTAGAAATCCATCTGAATTGGTCTATAGAATTGAACTGACTTATTTCTTTATAATTTTCAATTTCTTTTCGGGATTCCGAAGAGAATAGTTTCGGGAATTATTTTCGAAATCCGAAGGGAATCCTTCTGGAGTCCCGCAGCGAATTATTTCGGAATCCCGCAGCAAATCCGTCTGGAATTCCGCAGGGAGCCTTACTGAGATTCCGCGAAGAATCATTCTGGGATTCCGCAGGGAGTCCTTCCGATATTCCATAAGGGATCCCGCAGGGAATCCTTCCGAGATTCTACAGCGTATCCTTCCGGGATTCTCATGGAATCCTTCCAAAACTGCAAGGACCTTCCGAGATTCTGCTAAAAATCCTTCCGAGATTCGGGAGGAAATCCTGCGGAGATTCTGCAGTCCATCCTTCCGAGATTCTGCAGGGAATCCTTCAGAGATTCTGCGCGGAATATTTCCTAATTTGCCTATCTATCCTTCCTGGCTTATCCAGGGAATCCTTCCGAGATCCTGGTAGGTTATTTGGTTGGTTGGATGCTTGACTGATTGATTGATTGGTTGGTCGGCTGATTAGTTGATTAGTTGTTTTGTTGGATGCTTGAATGGTTGATTGGTTGGTTGCTTATTTGGTTGATTAGCTTGTTTTGTTGATTTGGTTGATTAGTTTGTTGTTTGATTGGTAGCTTGCTTGATTGGTTGGTTGCTGGATTAGTTAATTGATTGATGGTTGGTTACTTATTTGGTTGATTGGTTGCTTTACTTGATTGATTGGTTGTGGTTATTTAGTTGATTGGTTGCTTGATTGGTTGGTCGTCAACTTAATTGATAAGTTGTTTAGTTGATTGGTTAATTAGTTGGTTGGTTGCTTGATTGGTTGGTTGGTTGCTTGATTGGTTGGTTGCTCAATTAGTTGGTTGGTTGCTTGATTGCTTGGTTGATTATTTGGTTGATTGCTGCTTGATTTGTTAGTTGGTAGTATGGTTGATTGGTTGGTTGCTTGACAGGTTGATTAGTTGATTGGTTGATTAGTTGGTTGGTTGCTTGATTGCTTGGTTGATTGGTAGCTTGCTTGAATTGTTGGTTGCTTGATTGTTGGTTGGTTGCTTGACTGGTTGATTGGTTGGTTGCTTGATTGGTTAGTCGGCTGGTTAGTTGATTAGTTGTTTTGTTGGATGCTTGAATGGTTGATTGGTTGGTTGCTTTATTTGGTTGATTAGCTTGTTAATTGATTGGTTGATTAGTTTGTTGTTTGATTGGTATCTTGTTTGATTGGTTGGTTGCTGGATTAGTTAATTGATTGATGGTTGGTTACTTATTTGGTTGATTGGTTGCTTTACTTGATTGATTGGTTGTGGTTATTTAGTTGATTGGTTGCTCGTCTCGTTAATTGATAAGTTGTTTAGTTGATTGGTTGCTTGATTGGTTGTTTGGTTGCTTGATTGGTTGGTTGGTTGGTTGCTTAATTAGTTGGTTGGTTGCTTGATTGCTTGGTTGATTATTTGGTTGATTGCTGCTTGATTTGTTAGTTGGTAGTATGGTTGATTGGTTGGTTGCTTGACAGGTTGATTGATTGGTTAGTAAATTAGTTGTTTTGTTGGCTGCTTGGTAAGTTGATTGCTGGATTGGATATTTGGTTGATCGGTTGCTTGATTGGTGATTGGTTGGTTGCTTGATTGGTTGATTAGCTGGTTGGTTGTTTGATTGCTTGGTTGATTGGTAGCTTGCTTGAATTGTTGGTTGCTTGATTGTTGGTTGGTTGCTTGACTGGTTGATTGGTTGGTTGCTTGATTGGTTAGTCGGCTGGTTAGTTGATTAGTTGTTTTGTTGGCTGCTTGGTTGATTGGTTAATAAGTTGATTGGTAGCTTGCTTGAATGGTTGGTTGTTTGATTAGTTACTTGATTGATTCGTTGGTTATTTGGTTAGTTGGTTTGCTGCTTGATTTGTTAGTTGGAAGAATGGATGACTGGTTGGGTGCTTCTTTATTGATTCCTTGATTGGTTGGTAATTTGGTTGATTGGTTGCTTGACTGGTTGATTGATTGTTTGGTCGGCTCGTTAGTTCATATGTTGTTTTGTTGGTTGCTTGATTGGTTGAATGATTGCTTGGATGATTGGTAGCTTGCTTTAAAGGTTGATTATTTGATTGATTGATGCTTGATTCGTTAGTTGGTAGAATGGTTGATTGGTTGGTTGATTGCTTGATTGGTTATTAATTTGGTTGACTGGTTGCTTGACTAGTTGATTCATTGGTTGCTTGATTTGTTGGTCGGCTGGATAGTTGACATGTTGTTTTGTTGGTTGCTTGGTGGTTGATTAGTTGGTTGGTTGGTTAGTTGTTTGATTGCTTGGTGGATTGGTTGCTTACTTGATTGGTTGGTTGCTGCTTGATTTGTTAGTTGGTAGTATGGTTGATTGGTTGGTTGCTTGATTGTTGGTTGGTTACTTCCTTGTTGGTTGGTTGGTTGCCTGGTTGATTGGTTTGGTTGCTTGTTGGTTAGTTGATTGGTTGTTTTTGTTGGTTGCTTGGTTGATTGGTTAATAAGTTGATTGCTAGATTGCTTGATTGGTTAGTTGATTGATTGGTTAGTTATTTGGTTGATGGGTTGGTTGGTCGGGGCAGCAGGGGACTTTGTCCAAGGGCTTGACGATCCCTCCCAGGCCATCTGCGAGTTGTGGCGTCTGCCTAGGATGTGGTGGGGTTTGACAGTAGACCCTGTTTAACCTCTATAAAAGCTGCATGTATCCGCAAGTAGGCTCCGCCAAAGCGACCGTGTGCCGCTCAAAGCGCACAAGCCCAAGTCCTGGTGTTAGGTGGGACGCTAAACAGCCCTGACACGACGGCCCTCCGACGAGACAGGAGTTTTGCGCAGGCTCAATAAGCCGCCTTTAAAAACAACTATTACGAACGACATAGAAGATAATACGACTCGATACAATCGGCAACGACCTAGGCGACGATTGGAAGCTTGGAACATGGAACTGCAAGTCGCTAGGCTTCGCAGGTTGCGACAGGATAATCTACGATGAATTACATCCCCGCAACTTCGACGTCGTAGCGCTGCAGGAAATCTGCTGGACAGGGTTGGTTGGTTGCTGCTTGATTTGTTAGTTGGTAGAATGATTGATTGGTTGGTTGCTTCATTGTTGGTTGATTGATTGATTGTTTGGTAATTTGATTGATTGGTTGCTTTACTGGTTGATTGGCTGGTCGGCTGGTTAGTTGATATGTTGTTTTGTTGGTTGCTTGGTTGGTTGATTAGTTGATTCGTTGCTTGATTGATTGGTAGCTTGCTTGAATGGCTGATAGCTGGATTAGTTGGTTGGTAGCTTAATTGGTTGGTTATTTGGTTGATGGGTTGCTTTACCGTTTGATTGAATGGTTGGTCGGCTAATTGGTTGATTAGTTGTTTTTTGGTTTCTTGATTGGTTGATTAGTTGATTGATTGATTGGTTGGTTGTTGCTTGATTTGTTAGTTGGTAGAACTGTTGATTAGTTGGTTCGTTGATAGTTGGCTGGTTGCTTCATTGCTTGTTGGTTGCTTGGTTGGTTATTTAGTTGATTGGTTGCTTGATTGGATAATCCAGCAATCAGCCATTCAAGCAAGCTACCAATCAATCAAGCAACGACTCAACTAATCAACCAACCAAGCAACCCACAAAACAACATATCAACTAACCAGCCGACGAGCCAATCAACCAAGCAACCAAATTACCAACCAATCAATCAATCAACCAACAATGAAGCAACCAACCAATCAACCATTATACCGACTAACAAATCAAGCAGCAACCAACCAACCCATCAACCAAATAACTAACCAATCAATCAACTAACCATTCAAGCAAGCTACCAATCAACTTATTAACCAATCAACCAGGCAACCAACCAAACAACTAATCAACTAACCAGCTGACTAACCAATCAACCAGTAAAGCAACCAACCAACAATCAAGCAACCATTAACCAACAATTCAAGCAAGCTACCAATCAACCAAGCAATCAAGCAACCAACCAGCTAATCAACCAATCAAGCAACCAATCAAACAACCAATCAACTAAATAATCAACCAATCAACTAACCAACCAATCTAGCAATCAACTTATTAATCAATCAACCAAGCAGCCAACATAACAACTAATCAACTAACCAGCTTACTAACCAATCAATCAACCTGTTAAGCAACCAACCAATCAACCATACTACCAACTAACAAATCAAGCAGCAATCAACCAAGCAATCAAGCAACCAACCAACCAATCAAGCAACCAACCAACTAATTAACCAATCAACTAAACAACTTACCAATTAACGAAACGACCAACCAATCAAGCAACCAATCAACTAAATAACCACAACCAATCAATCAAGTAAAGCAACCAATCAACCAAATAAGTAACCAACCACCAATCAATCAACTAATCCAGCAACCAACCAATTAAGTAAGCTACCAATCAACCAACTAACTAATCAACCAATCAACCAACAAGCTAATCAACCAAATAAGCAACCAACCAATCAACCATTCAAACAACCAACAAAACAACTAACCAGCCAACCAACCATTCAATCAACCAGTAATGCAAACAATCAACCAAATAACCAACCAATTAAGCAACCAATCAACTAATCCAGCAGTCAGCCATTCAGGCAAGCTACCAATCAACCAAGCAATCAAGCAACCAACTAATCATCAACCAAGCAAACATTGAAGCAACCAACAAAACAACATATGAACTAAACAGGCGACCAACCAATCAAGCAACTAATCAATCAACCAGTCAAGCAACCAAATAACCTGATTAGTTGGTAAGATTGAGAACCAATCAACAATCAAACAACCAACCAACCAATCAACCATTCTACCAACTAACAAATCAAGCAGCAACCAATCAACCGATCAACCAAATAACTAACCAATCAATCAACCAACCAATCAAGCAATCTACCAATCAACCAATCAATTATCCAACCTACGAACTAATCAAGCAAGCAACAGTCGAGTCAAGTACGAGACACTGAATACGACCACATAGTTGTGGTCGAAATACGTATCTGCAAAGATATCAAAATAATTGGTGGAATTAAATGGAGAGTCCTAAACTCGTCTTAGACGATTGAACAAAACAGTATCAACTAACCAGCCGACCAACCAATCAATCAACCAGGCAAGCAACCAATCAATCAAATAACCTGATTGGTTGGTTGGATTAACAACAACCAACAATCAATTGATTGATTATTTGTTTTCTTTTGGTTTCTTGTTTGGTTGATTAGTTGATTGATTGATTGATTGGTAGGTTATGCTTGATTTGTTAGTTGGTAGAACTGTTGATTAGTTGGTTCCTTGATAGTTGGCTGGTTGCTTAATTGGTTGGTTGGTTGCTTCATTGTTTGTTGGTTGGTTGCTTCATTGTTTGTTGGTTGCTTGGTTGGTTATTTAGTTGATTGGTTGCTTGATTGGCTAATCCAGCAATCAGCCATTCAAGCAAGCTACCAATCAATCAAGCAACGAATCAACTTATCAACCAACCAAGCAACCATTGAAGCAACGAACAAAACAACATATCAACTAACCAGCCGACCAGCCAATCAAGCAACCAAACAATCAACCAGTCAAGCAACCAATCAACCAAATTACCAACCAATCAATCAATCAACCAACAATGAAGCAACCATCCAATCAAACATTCTACCAACTAACAAATCAAGCAGCAACCAACCAACCTATCAACCAAATAACTAATCAATCAAGCAACCTAGCAATCAACTTAATAACCAATCAACCAAGAAACCAACAAAACAACTAATCAACTAACCAGCCGACCAACAATCAATCAACCAGTCAACCAAACAACAATAAAGCAACCAACCAACTATAAACCATTCAACAATTCTACCAACTAACAAATCAAGCAAACAACCAACTAATCTATCAATCAAGTCATCAACAAATCAACTAATCAACCCATCAAGCAACCGACCAATAATCAACTAACCAACTAATCAACCAATCAACTAATCAATCAACCAATCAAGCACGCAATCAACTGAATAATCAACTAGTCAACGATTCCAGCAACCAACCAATCAAGCAAGCCAACAATCAACTAATCAAGCAACCAACTAATCAGCCATTCAAGCAACCAACAAAACAACTAATCAACTAACCAGCCGACCAACCAATCAATCAACCAGTCAAACAACCAATCAACCAAATAACCAACCAATCAAGCAACCAACCATTCAACAGTTCTACCAACTAACAAATCAAGCAGCAACCAACCAAATAATCATTCTACTAACCAACAATCAACCAACCAACCAACCAATCAACTAAATAACCAATCAATCAACCAACAAACAATAAAACAACCAAACAACCAATTAAGCAACCAACCAACTATCAAGGAACTAACTAATCAACAATTCTGCTTACTAACAAATCAAGCAACAACTAACCAATCAACTAATCAATCAATCAGTCAACTAATCAACCAATCAAGAAACCAACAAAACAACCAATCAACCAACCAGCCGACCAACCATTCAATCAAACGGTTACAGCAACCCATCAACCAAATAATCAACCAACTAATCTAGCAATCACCCATTCAAGTAAGCTACCAATCAATCAAGCAACGAATCAACTAATCAACCAACCAAGCAACCAACAAAACAACATGTCAGCTAACCAGCCGACAAACCAATCAAGCAAGCAATCAACCAACCAATCAATTATTCTACCATCTAACAAATCAAGCAGCAATCAATCAAATAACCAACCATTCAAGCAAACTACCAATCAACCAAGCAATCAAGCAACCCACCATTCAAGCAAGCTACCAATCAACCAAACAATCATTCAACCAACCAACTAATCAACCATTCGAGCAACCATCAAACCAACATATGAACTAACGAGCCGACCAACCAATCAACCAAATTACCAACCAATCAAGTAATCAATAAACAAAAAAGAAACCAACCAATCAACCATTCTTCCAACTTACAAATCAAGCAACAACCAACTAACCAAATAACCAACGAATCAATCAACTAACTAATCAAACAACCAACCATTCAAGCAAGCTACCAATCAACTTATTAACCAACCAACCAATAAGCAATTGTAGCAATCAACTAAATAACCAATCAATCAACCAACAAACAATGAAGCAACCAACAAACAATGAGCAAACAACCAACCAACTAGGTATTAAACTGATCCAAAATTATTTATCAGATCGCTCACTGCAGGTAAACTATTCGAATTCTAAATATTTAGGACTTCTGCTAGATCTTAAATTAACTTTAACTTTTAAAAATCACATTGAAGGCCTTCAAGCCAAATGTAACAAATATATTAAGTGATCCACTTATAAACAGAAAATCAAAACTTTGTCTTAAGAACAAACTTTTGATTTACAAACAAATTTTTAGACCAGCCATGTTGTATGCTGTGCCAATATGGACTAGTGTCTGCAATACCAGAAAGAAGGCACTTCAGAGGATTGTTCCTCCTCGGACCACCACGATTACCAGATGGTCTTCCTTCAGTCCCTCCTCGGTGAGGTTGTGAGATGTTCGTTTCAACAATTCTGTCGAAAAATCGCATGGCGGGAATGAGTAGAGCACATCGGTTGCTTCCGTTTCTTTATTGAGTAAGGATATAACGCCGGCCGCTTCTTTCTGCTTCAGGTAGGACACGAGATTACGCAGTGGACGCGTCTGAACGCTGGCATCATCCGACGATGCTACCGATGACGTCGATCCCAGCAGGCCGAGGAAGATTGCGTGCGACGATGACGTCGATATGCGCTTCTGCAGATTTTCCAACTTGGGTTGATCGAGGCGTAGTCGCTGAGTAATACGAAGGTGGTGTTTACCTTCCTCGTCCTTCATCAGGCTGTCCACTATTTCGTGGTCTCCGTCCGTTAGGTGCAACTTGGCGGGGAATAGTGTTCAAAATCAGCGCCCCTTACCAGACTGTGGTAGATTTCCGTGCCACTTCTGGTAACGTTCTTGCATTCGATAACATGCCATTCATACAAGAAGACGAATCAGAATCAGCCGGACTGCGTCGCCTCGGTGAACGGGAGCTAGATCTATCGATTCCTGGTTCACGAACGACGGCGTGAATCATATTTGCCATCGACTCCTGATCGACGCCATTCATCATTGTCCCCGTGGTGCGGTGGGCCATCACGATGAAAACCGCCACGGAAACCACCACGTCCGCGGAACGGTCTTCCACTTCCACCATAGCCGTACGATGAATTTTCCTCGTATGATGCACCGCCTTCCGGATATTCGTAGTCGGGGCCGCGACGATACTCACCACCTTCCTCAAAACCTCCACTGCTCTTTGAGAACGAAGGTGTTGTTCCGTTATCAGCAAAATCGATACGAAGGATACGAAACGGAACACATCGGTGGCGGGAATGAATTCCAGCAGGCGCGTGGTGAATTCATCACAGGCGAAATTTGAAGCTGCCGGTACGAGAACGTTGGCTTTGGGTTGTAGTTTCCAAATTTGTAAAACTGCCTCTACGATAGTTGACGTTTTTCCAGTACCGGGTGGTCCAAACAATATGTACGGAGCAGGGAACGAAGTCCGATTCACGATATTTCGCACAGCAGACAGCTGCTCGTGATTTATTGCGACATATTTGTTGAACCATTGAAAACTGTAAAACGCACTGTATTGCATCATTTGAGTTCGAACATTTTGTAACAAAACTCACCTCTCGTATATGATCTTCTTTTCCATCGGTGGCTTAGGGGAACAATGTTTTTCAAAGTCAATTTCCTTCACCTAAGATAGGACATAGTATTCCAGCTGAAATAAGAGCCGACTGCATTCAAACACAATCGTGTAGGTTGGAGACGGTTCAAGAATGGTGTTTACATGAATCAACATGTAATCTGGATTGATCTCATGGATAGTTTCTAGAAAGCTACGGGGTTCGAACTCGCTGGAATGATCATCCTTACCGTGCAGTCATCATTCAAAAGGGTGGGTGCCGTTTGAAATTGATCGATCTACAAATCGAATATAAAAGCATATACAAATAAAATAAAATTGGATTGTAAAAATAATACGCTTGTTTTTACATACCGACAAACGATAATACTTCTCTGAAATACCGGGCACTAGTCTAGCTTCATCGATTTTGTACTTAGTATATTCCATTTGAATATCAAAGTCTGTCGAGGCTGGCAGGGCGCAAAGGAAAAACACAAACCGGTTCTGATAGCTTTGTGTATTGAGCTTCAACTATAATTAGATCGAAACGTAAGTATAATATTTCACAGTAAGTATTCAATAATTACTCACAATTCGGTGGGCCTATATATCTTGCGCACCTGCTGTGCCACACACTAACCTCTACCTAGTGGCCTAAATTCAGTTAATTAATTATCTGATATTATCTTCATTTAATATTATTTTCTCACTTTTTCTTTTCAGGATTTGTCGGAAGGACCTACTGGACCACAGACTGGACAGACTGCGACGATGGATTTCACGCTATGACTGCGGATAAAAATAATAAATTATGTGGATAGCTTTTGACTGACTCAACTAACCTCACTTTGCGACTACAATCTGGCAACTGTCGCCAAAGGTATAATCCTACCGAACTAATCCTTAATCGGTGGAAAATCGAATCGAGCACTACACGCTAATTTTCTGAACCGTATTTTAATTTTCAAATTCTCTTAACTAAATTCACTGTTTTCTTAAATCGTAAACGTCTCACTGCTGCTTCAACGTAGCTGGAATGTGGCGAAGAATGACCGGAAGAGCCCGATGACAGCTTGTCAAACGAGCGATGTCATTCCACCAGCGTCGACGCGGCGCTTCGGCAGCTGACGTGGCGCTTTGACAGCTGACGAGTGCCCTTCAGATTCGGTGTTGGGCAAGGTTGCCAGCTTGACGGCTTCTGCGTTAACAGTCTCCCCGGGTGTGGTCGAAGTTCTCCGGAGTCTCACGATGATCCTTGAGGTCAAGCAGGGCTAACCTTGAGACCGGCCGCACCACGCTCTTTGTCCAATCTGTACGACGGCCTGACGATGTCGACCATCCGGATTCGAGATCATGCCAATGATTCGTCCTCGTTCCCATCCGTTTCGCTTCGTCGGTTCTGCGACCATCACCAGATCTCCTGGTTCTAGCGAACGAGTTTCGTCGAACCACTTCGGCTGTCGGCGGATCACCGGCAAATATTCGACCAACCAACGTCTCCAGAAAACATCCAGCTGACGCTGGATTAGTTCCCAGGATCTCCCAGGATTTCTCGGCGGACTAGTTCACTTGGCTGAACCCAGACTGTATCGTTGCTTCGTTGATCTCTTCGTTGTATCACCCCGCTTGAGCTCAACACCAAAAAGTGATTCGGTGTAAGTGCCTCCGACTCCTCAGACTCTAGCGGCAGATACGTCAGAGGCCTCGAGTTCACCATACGTTCAGCCTCCACGACCAGTGTCTGCAGCCCCTCGTCATCGAGTTTCTCCTCGGGTACGCCTCGGTCATGGCGGTTTTACTGACTTCACCAGGCGTTCCCATGCTCCTCCCATGTGCGGTGCTCCTGGCGGAATGAAGTTCCATTTAGTATTGGTACTAGTGAAGGTGTCGGACAGTCCCTGGCTAATCTGATGTCGCAGCACTCGGTCAGCGCCTTGGAAGTTTGTTCCGTTGTCACTGAAGAATTCGGCGGGTGGGCCTCGGCGACCCACGAATCGGCGGACGCAGGAAATACAGGATTCGGTTGACAGTGTGTACGCGACTTCGAGATGGACGGCACGTACTGTTAAACAGGTGAACAATGCGACCCAGCGTTTGACGTTTGATCTTCCCAGCTTGACCAGCAGCGGCCCGAAATAGTCCACCCTGTGTAGGTGAAGGCCCGTTCATGGTGAGCCAGGCGAGCAGGTGGAAGCGGCGCCATTGGTGGAATTGCTGGTTTCGCTCGGCGGATCTTGCAGAACGTACATTCACGGCTTACCCTTTGACCACCAACCGCAGTCTTGAAATGCTGTACAGCTGGCGGATCTCGTTAACCACCGTTTCTGTATTTCCATGACGGTATCGCTCATGGTATCGACGAACGAGAAGTTCCGTGATATGATGATTTCTCGGCAGTATAATTGGATGACACACGTTGTAGCCGATGTCTGCAGCTGCTCCGATCCGGCCACGTTCACGTAGCAACCCGTTGTCGTCCATAATCGGCATTAATCGGTAGATGGAGCTGTGTTTCCCGATAGCCTCCTGCCCGGTTTCGTTCGGTACCTTGTTGGACAGTGCAGCGATCTCATCAGGGTAGGAGTCGTACTGCACTAGCTTGCATATCGTAGTTTCTGCTGCTCGAAGTTCAGACTGCTGAAGTTGTCCTGTGTATTTCGGGTGCATCTTGGTCGTATTGCGTACGAATCGGAGAGCGAATGCGGTTGCTCGTAGTAGCCTATCCCAAGAAGAGAATCGGTCGAAGTCAATCACCGGCTCGAATGAACAGTGGTGCAGAATCGATGCCCGCATCTCCTCGGTAGTAACCATCACCGGCTCTTTTGGATGAGGCCACTCTTCCTCCGGTAGGCGCAGGAAGTCCGGACCATGGAACCACTTACTGTTTGGGTCGAAGTACGGACCGCTGCCCCATTTAGTCGCTTCATCTGCTGGGTTTGACTTTGATGGCACCCATCGCCATTCGCTTGCCGTGGTGTGCTCCAGAATCTCTCCTACTCTGAAGGGACACGAATTGTCAGTAGCTCCTAGGGTCGGCCATGATCCAGGCCAGGGCTGTTCTGGAATCCGTCCAAAACACCATCTTGGATACAGGAATACCGTGATTTTCTCGGACGAACTTCGACCAACGTACGCCCAAGACACAGCCTTGTAGTTCTAGTCTGGGAATAGACCACGGCTTCAGCGGAGCAACTTTGGATTTGGCAGCAATTAAGCAGCACAGCGGACCCATTTCTGAACTAAGAGTGCGCAGATAGATCGCACAAGAGTACGCTACCTCGCTTGCGTCGACGAACACATGGAGCTCGGAGTTGTGATAGGTCTTATGATTCGCATGGTGGAAATAACATCTAGGAATGCGCACCCCGGAGATGTACTCAATCATCTGCACCCACCGCTGCCATTTCGCAAATACGTTTGTGCTGACTTGTTCGTCCCATTCAGTGCCTTCTCTCCAAATGTCTTGGATAAGAACTTTGCCATGGATGAGGAACGGTGAGAGCAATCCCAATGGATCAAATAGAGTCATCACGCATCGTAGTACCTGCCTCTTTGTCGGCCGCGTGGCCGTTTGAATCAGTGACTGGACTTCTACACTCATCTGGGTGGAAAAGCTCAGCTCGTCGGTTGAAGGACTCCATAGCATTCCGAGCACTCTCTCTGTATTCACTCCGTCAACGAGTTTCAGTTGCTTTTCGGCTGCAAGTGGAACTTCGCCCAGTCGTTCTAGCACCGTGATACTGTTCGACCGCCAGTTGTGCAATTCGAACCCTCCGTTGCCGTGTACGTGTCGTACCTCGCGTGCCACTTTTGCTGCTTCCTCTTCCGTGCTGAAACTCGCCAGATAATCATCAACGTAGTGGTCGTTGATAATCGCTTTTACCGCTTCCGGATACAGCTCTCGGTGTTGCTCGGCGTTCCTGTTTTAACGAACTGTGCTGATGCCGGTGAACAAGTACTGCCGAATGTGGCAACGTCCATCAGGTATACCGTGGGCTTCTCAGACGGGTTGTCTCGCCACAGGAAGCGTTGGGAGTTCTTGTCTGCTTTTCGGATTCGGATCTGGTGAAACATCTCCTGGATATCTGAGCTGACTGCCACCCCGTACAGTCGGAAACGGAAAGAATCGCGGGAAGAGAAGAGAGTTGATCTGGTCCTTTGAGGAGTGCACTGTTGAGCGATACGCCGTCGACCTTAGCCGCAGCGTCCCAAATAACGCGGACTTTCCCCGGTTTCTTTGGGTTCATCACCGCTCCGACTGGGAGGTGCCATACTCTCCTTGGATCCGCTGCTTCCATTTCTGCTTTCGTAGCCTTGTGCGCGTATCCTTTTGCTGCGTATTCGCGTATTTGTCGGTGCAGATTCTCCTTCAGTACCGTGTCACGATCCATCCTGCGCTCTAGGCATTCCAGCCGACGCACTGCCATGTAATAGCTGTTCGGGAACTCTACGTGGTCTTCTTTCCAAATTAGTCCCGTTTCGAAGCGGTTTCCAACACGGTAAGTTGTGGCTTCCATTATGGTTAGCGCCCGTTCGTCTTCCTGCTTCATCGGGATTACTGTCGGACATACTCCTGCTCCTTCAATGGCGAAGAAGTCTTTCACCGCCTCGTGAAGTGTTTCATCACAGGAACATTCGCAGATGTGGAAACTGTATGAATCTTGTTTACTGCTTTCATGGGGACCGTAGACGCACCAACCTAGTCTGGTTTTCACCGCCACCGGCGCCGTCCCATCTTCTCCTTCTCGTACTTTCAATGGTAGCGCTAGCCGCAAATTATCGATCCCGATAAGAATCTTCGGAACAGCGTTCTTGTAGCTGCTGACAGGAATGCCCGTTAGGTGCTTGTGCTGCTTAACTGCCGCATCCATCTGGAAACTTTGGCGGGAAGGCCCAGGTTCTTTACAGTGCGCGCGTTTAGCAATTTGTGCCGCTTGTCCTGCCCTAGTCCAGCTATCTCGACAGTGACCTGTTGGAACCCTTCTCTACGCGTGAAGTATTCCCAGTCCAACGAAGGCATAGAGGGAGAGGAGTGCCTTTTAGTCCCAGCGAAGTAATCAAGTCACTTTCCACCAATGTCAGATCCGATCCCTCGTCAAGAAAGGCGAACGTGTTGATCGAACTGTTCTCCCGTAAAGAGTGACGGGAATGATTCGGAACAACGTCGAGGAACTCAGGTGCCGATGGGTGTGGTTTTCTGCGACTTGAACGGTGGATTCCGATGACTTTGGTGGGCCTCTAGATGAGTGGAGAAGCGGATGATGACGGTACTGGCAGCCATTGATGTCGCAAGACTTTCTGCCTCGGCACGCGCGTCGTCCATGGCTGAATAGACAGTTTTGACATAGACTCAGCGCACGGACTCGTCTCCAACGATCATCGACTGTCAACTGTTTGAACGCGTTACAATCTCGTACTCGGTGACCGCTCTTATTGCAGTTCAGGCAATTGAACTGCTTCACCGTTTCTGTCGGATCACTCGATGAATCCATGTCCTTCCGGGCGTTTCCACTGCGTGGGAGTTAATGAATCCTTTGCCCTTCGGGCGGTCGCGAGGGTTGTTTCGTTTGACCTCTGGTTCGAAGGTCACTACACTTGTCGCATCTCGTACCACAGCTGCCATATAATCGCCGAAGGTTTTGAGATCGACTTCGAAATCCTCGCTTATACCCCGCCCACATCATTCGTTGATCCGCAGGAAGTTTAGCGACGAGTTCCTGCAGCAGTGACGGGTTTGATAGGTGAGCGCGTTCGTTCGCAGCTTCTATATGGTCACATAACGCCTGCACTGCCATTCCGAAGTCAATTAGTCCTTCCAGCTTATCCGACTTTGGGGCTGGAATTTCTCGCACCTTACGAAGCAGAGCGTTGATCAGCAATTCCGGTCGTCCGAACCGCAAGCGAAGTGTCTCGATGACCTGCGGGACTGCTGCTGGCAGCACCAACCGACAGCGAACCGTTTCAAGCGCAGGTCCAGACAGGCACCGTTGGAGGCGCAGCATATTTTCTCCATCTGTAAAACCACAGGCTTCCGTTGTGTAGCGATAGTTAGAGATGAAGATCGGCCATTCCGCTGGGTCACCGGTGAATCGAGGAAGTTCTTTAGCCAGGGACTGCCTTGCTGCTAACTGCTGCTGTGTTGGGCGAACTGGATCTCGTTGGGGAATCACTTGGTTTTGTATCACGCTTTCGTATTGTCGAGGGGGCTGAGACGAATTAACCGCACGCGAGGGGGGAGGACGCGTTTCCACTTCGGTTAAATTTTGTTCAATGTAACTGGTCTGATTTAAATCAAGAGAGCGCGCGAATAAATTTCGCTGCTGCTCCAGAGAATTTATAGGAGGCATATTATGTTCTACCGGGCGCGCGACAAATCGCTGCTGCTCGCTGGTAGTTGTTTTGGTCGTAGGGCAATGTTCTGAATCGTATGGGTTTGTAAGTTGCATAGTAGTACTCAAGGCTTGACGCTTACCTGGGGTTCCATCGTTCGACTTACCGGTGGCCGGCTAGTTTGTCTTACCGGCATCCTTAGCGACCATAGATCCTCAAGTGGATCGGTTCCACCAACTGCTCCATCTGATGAATGACGATCCCACTGTATCTGGTCGTCTGCGGGAGTCTGTTGCATCGATCGGTTCGTCTTCGGGATGGTGCCGGTCTGCTTCTTCACTTGCGACGTGTTCGCCGCTGGCTTTGGTGGCCGCACCATCGACGAGTTGACCGGAGCTGAACGATGAACTGGCTGGCTTGTTTCTGCGCCGTGTTGAAACTTCTCCAAAAGCTTCCGGCACATTTCTACTTGAGATCGTAGATTTGCCAGCTCTTCAGATGTTGGGTTGGCGCTCAACCCGATCCTTGAGGGCTATGAAGGCAGCTTTCGGATCCCTTTTGGCCTTCAGAAATTCCACGGTACCTGGCTCGATCGCCGAGAGTGGAATTGACACCATCACTGGAGCGGTAGTTTTCGGTGTATCACTGGGTGGAGGCATCGACCGACGAGCATTCGGTGCCAGAGGAGCTCCAGGAGGAGTTGGTGTCACTAAGCGCATATTCGACGAAGGTGAAGTCGCATCGATGATTGCACCACCTCTCGTGCCGCCACTTCGATGGCTCGCAATTTCCTCCCCATCTAGTACTCTGTCGATCAGTTTCTGCTGCTCGTCCAAGTGGCGCCGCTGGAGTTCCAGTTCCACACGAGCGCGTTCGGTCTGCTGTCGTTCCACCAGCTGATTCAGGCAGACGGAGAACACCGATGTTGAGCTAGTGTGGCTGAATTCACTTCGGACCGATATGACGTCATCACTCTGGTGTGCGGCATGCGCGGTGCAATCACCACACAAGAAGGATCGATCCCGGATGCTCTCATTCACCTCGGCGCAGGCGTAATGCTTCCAGACGTCGCACTGGTCGCACTGGACCATGTTGTCCGCACTATCTGGCCGTTGGCAGGCCACACAGTTGTATTCCTCGTGGCCATCGGTCGCGCTGTCTTCCATGTTGCCACGAATTTTGAAGATTTGTCGAGGCTGGCAGGGCGCAAAGGAAAACACAAACCGGTTCTGATAGCTTTGTGTATTGAGCTTCAACTATAATTAGATCGAAACGTAAGTATAATATTTCACAGTAAGTATTCAATAATTACTCACAATTCGGTGGGCCTATATATCTTGCGCACCTGCTGTGCCACACACTAACCTCTACCTAGTGGCCTAAATTCAGTTAATTAATTATCTGATATTATCTTCATTTAATATTATTTTCTCACTTTTTCTTTTCAGGATTTGTCGGAAGGACCTACTGGACCACAGACTGGACAGACTGCGACGATGGATTTCACGCTATGACTGCGGATAAAAATAATAAATTATGTGGATAGCTTTGACCTGACTCAACTAACCTCACTTTGCGACTACAATCTGGCAACTGTCGCCAAAGGTATAATCCTACCGAACTAATCCTTAATCGGTGGAAAATCGAATCGAGCACTACACGCTAATTTTCTGAACCGTATTTTAATTTTCAAATTCTCTTAACTAAATTCACTGTTTTCTTAAATCGTAAACGTCTCACTGCTGCTTCAACGTAGCTGGAATGTGGCGAAGAATGACCGGAAGAGCCCGATGACAGCTTGTCAAACGAGCGATGTCATTCCACCAGCGTCGACGCGGCGCTTCGGCAGCTGACGTGGCGCTTTGACAGCTGACGAGTGCCCTTCAGATTCGGTGTTGGGCAAGGTTGCCAGCTTGACGGCTTCTGCGTTAACAAAGTCCTCTATCTGGTTCAGTACATTTAAATATTCAATATAGTTCCCCTTATTCAAGGCCTCTTCCTTGAATTTAGCCAACTGATCCAGCAGTTGCTTCGCGCCATCAAATTTAGATTTCGTTGAAAAGTCGTGCTTATACAACTGTTTGATCAACATCGGTACCGGATACTGATTCAACGGCGGACAATGAATCGTTAGTTTCTTCAAAATTAGCTGCTCTTTCATGAAATGACTCAACACGGTCACTTGCAGGTGGTAAAGTTCCAATATTTCTGTCTTTGAGTCCGCCAGTCCAACCAATATCAGTCCGTAGCTTCTATCCAGCTCCGAAAGCAGGCAACTGTCGAAGCAAAACTTTGAAACCGTACCCCAAGGAAGGCGCATCTCGCTTTCAATCAGCATCTTCATGTGACCGTCTGCCAGGTGGATGTAGGCCATGCTGAGTCGCAACACCGAATGGGGTGACACGTTCCGCACGTGCACCAACGTTCTGGCGTAATCGGGACGGTAGTCCAAACGCACGGCGAAACTCGGTTCCTCCAGAATGTAGTCATCAACCTGACGAATGAAACCAAATATGCGCCCGTGTTTCGTCATGTGTTTGGCGAAACGGTCGTCATCTTTGCACTGTAACCAGACTTGGTAGAGCTTCCAAAGCCAGATCCAGGGCTCTCTCTCATACCCTTCGGTAATATCATCACTCCCAATCGAAGCAGCTCTTAAGCAGCCTCCAGCAACGCCCGCAAAACACCACCACGAAGATGGAAAACATCTCCCATTTGGGCTTCCTGCATCTGGCTGACCTGGATCATCAGTTTGGCTGCCGGATGTTCGACATCCTGATGGTGCCCGCATAGGAAGTGACGAACTGCTTCTCGATGTGATTGATGATCATTTTGTTCATTCCGAGCGCACCTTAAGGCGTATATGTTCCGGTATACTGCTCCTCTCGGCCTGAATAAGCCTACGGGAAAAAACACTCACGTGAGTCATCGCCATCCGTCCGGAAAAATAACCAATTTGGACTCGAATCCACCTTCGGATCCAGCAATTTATACTTACACGAGCGCCTTCCTTTAACATGGAAGCAAATCCAAGTGCTTTCAGGACGTGAAGGGCCATTTTCTAATCATGAGCTCCTGCTCAGCTTGCTTTGGGATTCGTCAAAATTAGTTGCTTGCGCTTCATTGCTAGTGTGGAGGCTTGCATTGTCGGGGTTTGCACGCCTCGCTCGCTGTTTCCCATCTTCAAAAAATCAAACTAATTTTGGTTGCTCTTTACATCAACTTTGACGACGCCGATCCTTTTGATAGACTGGAAAACTCGGGTCATCTTCCTATCTGAGTTCCAGCGGAACCAGATTCACCAGCGGTGGCATTCTTGTTCCGAGTAATCGCACTAAACTCACCCGCCGCTACACGCTTTCTCGTGTTGAAATACGCAGCAACTGTATACTGAGAAATGTTTGCTATTTAAAATCTAAACATTTAAAAACTAAAACTGCCACACAATTTGAAGGCAAAAGAAATTGATGGAATATGTTGATGGACAGAAAACAGAAAAAAACGTAAATAAAACGTATTTTGGATTGAGGTTAAAGTTCTGTCAAAACTCACAGCAAAAAAGTCTGCACTTACCAAAACACTTTCAAATAAATTTACCGAAAAGTGAGTAAAATACACTAGCGCCTCTGGCGGTGCTGGTCTCGTGAGCTCATCTGGGGTTGCATGAATTTTTAATCGGTTCTTCGGGACAATCACGTCCCGGTTATTAGTTCCTGGTTATGTGTAGATTGTGATTGGCTCGCTTCTTTTTCTCACACCCACTCTCATTTCGGGTTGATCGATTTTTGTTACTGAAATTTACCCAATTATAACCCTTTACTCGTTAGTCACATGTAAGCGTGTACACTAAATCGATTCCCACCATGATTTGACGTCTATTTGTTTTCAGATTGAGCACTCACACACAAATATTATACACGGAAAATCAAACTTTTTTGAGTGTATTGAGTGTGAGAAAAAGATGACTGTGAGAAAAAAAATCTCGCAAAACTCTTGTAAAGTGCAAAAAGCGCAATATGATCGCAAATTCTATTTTCGTTTCTACTAGCTGCATTTTTAATATCCTTGATTTTTGATCATGTGCCGTCTCTATTCTAACAGTGTTAAAAAAACACCAAAACCCAAATGGTTCAGAGAAGGGAAAAAAAACCTGCCTTTAAAATTTTCACAGTTACGCGTTACATGGGGGAGGGAGGGGGTACCAAAAATGTTACTTTTTGTTACGAGGGGGAGGGAGGGGGTCAAAAACTCGGATTTTTGCGTTACGTAATTTGTGAACAGACCCTAAACAAAACAAGCACTCGCGATTCCGATTTTTTCTGCACTTGCGACCGAGCGCATAATTTCGGGAGCGCCACTGATCATAACGTACCGAATTGGCCATTGTCGTGTCCTTAGGAGACAGCTGCATCCGAATCAGTCGTCTCCAGCTGCTGCTCGATCCGCAGCAGCTCCGAAGCACAACTGCTTCCCGCGAAATACATCACAAAACTGAATGCTCACTTCTTTGAACTGTCACCTCTCGCATCTAGTGCTCATGACTATATGCCCTCTTATTTAGTCAATATATTTACTCATACCCCTCTCAATCCCTATACAGAAACCAACACCGACAGTCTAAGCGGGGATGCGCAGGCAGGGGTCTGTTTACAAATTACGTAACGCTTTTGGGGGGAGGGGGGAGGTCCAACTTGCGTTATTCTTTGATACACTAAAAGATGGGGGAGGGGTACGTGAGGCACGTGGGTACTACCAAATGTTACGCATAACGCGAATTATTATTTTTTTAACTTTCTGCTACGTATTAACCTTTAGGGACAAGCCAGAGTAAGGGCGAAGCCAGAGTAAACGCGACGTGCGATGCGACGCGACGCGACAGTGCAATTTGACAGCCTGTTGATAATGATTATTATTCTTTTACATGAGTCGCGTCGCGTCGCATCGCACGTCGCGTCTACTCTGGCGGGCACGCGACGTGCGATGCGACGCGACGCGACAGTGCAATTAGACAGCGTGTTGATATTGATTGTTAAGGCTCCGTCAGACGTTGCAAGCAAATCACTCGTGCGAGCGAATGATTCCTGAGAGCACTCGCAATTGCAGTCACACGTAGCAGTTTTTTACTTTAAGCAAATGACAAATTTACTCTCATGCAAATATAAACAAAAACGAAAAACTTGATTTTCGGCCACAAAATCTAATTTCATTCCTATTTTTGCAGTGCAACACTGCCACCTAAAAACGTTTTCACTTTTGCGAGCGAAAAATTTGCTAGTGCTGCACTAGCAAGCGCAATTTCGTTTCTGCGAGTTGAAGATTTTTAACGCTTAGCAGTCAGACATTGCAAGCGAGCGTTTGCTTACGAGTTGTCATTTGTTTGCATGCAATCACTTTCAGTGTAGTCAGACAGGCAAATTTTTGACAGTTGTCACTTTCTGCGAGCAAAATGCTCGTTGCGAGTGATTTGCTTGCAACGTCTGACGGCACCTTTATTCTTTTACGTGAGTCGCGTCGCGTCGCATCGCTCGCCGTGTTTAGGGGCAAGCCAGAGTAAACGCGACGTGCGATGCGACGCGACGCGACAGTGCAATTTGACAGCCTGTTGATAATGATTGTTATTCTTTTACATGAGTCGCGTCGCGTCGCATCGCTCGTCGCGTTTACTCTGGCACGCACCTTACTCTGGCTTGCCCCTTATTCATTACTAAAATCAAGCACATAGCGGGACAGTTATGCGTAAAAACACCAAGCGAATATTGTATTTATCGACAGAACAGTCCCGCTAAACTAAAATTTGAATAGCCCTGATCGCAAATTTTATTTTCGTTTTTAATAGCTGCATTCTTGATATCCTTGACTTTAAGATGTTTAAGTTTTATTCATGTTTCGTTACTATTCTAACAGTGTTCAATAAATACCAAATCCCACATACTTCAGAAAAAGAAAAAAAAATGGCTTTCAAATTTTCTCAGTTACGTGTTATGTGGGGGAGGGAGGGGGTACCAAAAATGTTACTTTTTGTTTCGAGAGGGAGGGAGGGAGTCACAAACTAGGATTTTTGCGTTACGCAATTTGTGAACAGACCCTAGCTGTCCTATCACGCGCGTGCGACGCTACTATGCCGAGGAAAGCCCTGCCAAGAAATGGCAGACGCCCGGCATACTGGTGGAGTGCCGAAATTGCAGCCCTACGATCAGCCTGCCTCAAGGCTAGACGTAGGACGCAACGAGCCCGCACCGAGGAGGAAAGAACGGTCCGCCGGGAAGTGTTTTGAGCTACGAGACTGGCCCTTAACAAGGCCATTAAGAGCAGCAAAAGAGCGTGCTTCGACAACCTGTGCGAGGGTGCCAATGCGAATCCGTGGGGTGACGCCTATAGGATCATGATGGCCAAGACCAAAGGGGGCTCTTCATCCCCCGAACGGTCACCGGACCGGTTGGCGAGGATTATCGAAGTACTCTTCCAGTCCCGAGCCACAAGTCCCTGGCCTCCTCCTGCGCTGCAAGGCGCTGGGAGTGTGGCCGAAATGGTGGCTCCGGTGACGAATGAAGAGTTACTCGCAGTGGCTAACACCCTTGCGATGAACAAAGCTCCAGGCCCCGATGGAGTTCCAAACAGTGCACTTAAGGCAGCGATCATAGCGAACCCGAACATGTTCAGGCTAGCTATGCAGAGATGCCTGGATGAGTGTCGTTTCCCCGAGAGATGGAAAAGGCAGAAGTTGGTACTGCTGCCGAAGGCCGGGAAGCTTCCGGGCGACCCATCGGCGTACAGACCAATTTGCCTGATCGACACGACGGGTAAACTGCTCGAGAGGGTCATCTTCAACAGGCTCACCCCGTACGCAGAGGGTACGGATGGCCTGTCGAGTAACCAGTTTGGTTTTCGGAAGGGTAAGTACACGGTGGACGCTATCAACTCAGTGCTCAAGACTGCAGAGGTAGCGATCCAACGGAAAAGGCGAGGAATTCGATACGTTGGTGCATTGCGTTGGTGACACTGGACGTGAAGAACGCATTCAATAACGCAAGCTGGGATGCCATCGCGCTCTCGTTACACCGGCTTAGCCTGCCGGTGGGACTGTACCGGATATTGGAAAGCTACTTCCAGAACCGTGTGCTGCTATACGAGACCGATGCCGGTCAGAAAAGTGTTCCCATTACCGCAGGAGTCCCGCAAGGTTCAATCCTGGGACCGGTACTATGGAACCTGATGTATGACGGGGTTCTGAAGCTAAAGTTCCCTCCTGGTGTGAAGATCGTCGGCTTTGCTGACGATGTAACCCTAGAGGTCTACGGGGAGTCATTCCCCGGAGTAGAACTAAGCGCAGAACACGCGATTAGCACTGTGGCGGACTGGATGAGTGCGAGAGGCCTTGAGCTCGCTCAAAATAAGACGGAGGTGGTTATCGTCAGTAACCATAAGTCGGCACAACATGCAGTTGTTCACGTGGGAGACGTCGCGATCACTTCAAAGCGGAGTCTGAAGATTCTTGGGGTCATCATAGACGACAAGCTTACCTTCGGTAGCCATGTCGAATATGCGTGCAAGAAGGCTTCGACTGCTGTGGCGGCATTATCGAGGATGATGTCCAACAGCTCCAAGGTGTACGCCAGTAGACGTAGGCTACTGGCAGGCGTTGCCGCATCTATCCTTAGGTACGGCGGCCCGTCCTGGGGCCACTGGGGGTAACCAGTTACCTGCAGAAACTGGAGAGCACCTACCGCTTGATGTGTCTCAGGGTGATATCGGCCTACCGCACGGTATCGCACGACGCATCCTGTGTGATAGCGAGTATGATGCCAGTCGGGCTGGTCATCCGGGAAGACGAGGAGTGTTTTGAGCTACGTGGCACCAGAGGAGCCCGCGAGCGTACCAGGGTGACTTCGGTTGCCAGATGGCAGCGCGAGTGGGATAACTCTCGAAAGGTAGGTGGACCCACCGGCTGATTCCTAACATATCAAGCTGGGTGGGGAGACCCCATGGGTAGGTTCACTTCCATCTGACACAATTCCTGTCAGGCCATGGCTGTTTCCGACAGTACCACCACAGGTTTGGGCACGCGGAGGTCCCCGTCTGTCCTGACTGCCCAGGGTTTGACGAAACTGCAGAGCATATACTGTTCGTATGTCCTCGTTTCGACGTCGAAAGAAGAGCAATGCTAGACGTTTGCGGCCGGAACACAACTCCGGATAACCTTATCCAGAAGATGTGTCAAGCGGTGGAGAAGTGGAACGCAGTCTCGACTGCAACCACTCAGATTGCCTGCAGCTTGCAGAGAATCTGGCGTGCCGAGCAGCAATCGACAAGCAGTACTAACTTGTGATTGGTTAGTTAGAGCGAAAAGTGCCGAAAGCGGAGAAGTGTGTGAATGGTCTGCCCATGCAAAGGTAATGGCGCAGTGGGTGGCAACCGAGATCGTCACCTCGAAGCATGGCAGAAGTGTGAATGAATAAATGTATGTATGGACTGCACACGCCGCGCTGGGAGTAGCGCTGGAATGTTGGTTTCTATGACTACTGATACCCCGCGGCGTGGCAGAGGAGTGTGGGTGAGCATCCAATTCAGTCTCACATGGTACGAAAGGAATGAGTACACAAATCAGTCTCACACGGTATGTTCGAGTTGAGCTAGTCTCATATGGTATGAGCGAGGTGAGTCAGACTCACATGGTATGTCAGAAGTGGGAACCTAAGTGAAATGTCCCACAAGGGATGCCAGAGCGAGTGTTAGGTCGAATGACTAGAGTAGTATGTGTCACCGCGAACTGAATGAAAGAGGTGAGCAGACTCACATGGTATGCTAAAGGTGGGCATACAAGTCAGACCCGCATGGCATGAGAAGGGTGGGCGCACAAGTCAGACCCACACGGCATGATAGAGGTGAGCACACAAGTCAGACTCATACAAGCGTTAGCGTGAGTGCAAGCATGGAGTGCATGAGCGTGAATCAAGTGTTTGGATGGATTAATTGTTCAACCGTAAACCCAAATTAGTACGTTCGGACAGCGGTGGCAGGTTGTTTAGTGAAAGACTGAAGCATTTCTTCCAAGCGGAGGGAATTAAATATACGGCAGCATACATATCCCAGAAAAATGGTGTAGCTGAGAGAAGAAATCGTTACCTGCAAGATATGGCAACAACCATGCTGCTGGACGCGAAGCTGGAGAAAAAATACTGGGGAGAAGCAGTTGTAACGGCAACGTACCTTCAGAACCGGTTGCTTTCAAAGTCGGTGGAAGTTAGTCCTTATGAAAGGTGGTACAATAGGAAGCCAAGCTCAGCCCATTTGCGTGTGTTTGGCTGTGATGCGTGGGTAAACGTATCTGGCGTGATTTCTGGAACACGGAAGTTGACTTTCGTAGGATATTCGGCTCTTGGGTACCGTTTCGTCGATTTGGCCTCGGATTTGGCTACAGGGAAGATTACTGTTGGCAGAAAAGCAAAGTTTTTAGAACTGGAGGAGGCCCAACGCCAGGAGGAGAGAGCCGAAGAAACCGACGTGGAGTTGGTTCCGTTGAAAGATTCTGGCAAAGACAAACAAAAGTGTATCGAGGAGCCAAAGAACGAATCGGACTTGAATGATCCTGTAGACAACGATGGAAACCACAGTGAACACGAACAGTTTTTTGACCTGAGAGTCATCCTTTTCGGGAGACCCGTTGGCGGTTCAGGAGGAGATACAGGACAGTGAAGTGTCGGAGAGTGAGCCACGTAGAAATCGAGGACAGTTACCGGAGCGATACTCGGACTTTGTCGTGGGATTAGTGACACATGAGAAGAAGCCAGTTTTGACCGGAAAAAGAGCTAAAAAGTGTTCAGGCGGTTCATCAAAAGCAAAGGGCTAACCCAAGATGAATACACCATTATTCACCATGTATTCATCTTAGGCTTACCGTTTAGGAGGAGTGTTGGTGATATGCAACGGTGAACCCTTCATTCGACCAGTTAGCTGAACCCCCTTTGATTCAGTTTGTTGGTCAACGCACGTAGCTTATAGTAGAAACTTTTTATACACAAACATTGACTTTGACAATCTTTATGTACATAACTCTTCTATGTAAACAATAATATAAGAATACGTTTGTTTGTGTACGAACACGTTCGTGTTAATTCCTCCCGCGAAAGATCTCCGAAAATCCGGTAGTTTTTCCGTGTTGTTACGCGATTCTGCTGCATACCTGTCCGCCTTGTCTAACACGTTTACCAAAACGAACCCTGCCACACTTCCTACCCCATATATCCAACATCCCAGTGATTTCTCGTGGAAGTGCAGATGGCACGTCGACTTCCATCAAAGCGAGTATCACGTCAACAATTTCCTACCTGTTCCTCCATAGACCTGCATTCGGACACGGCCGGCGCTGATATTGCTTATTTTTGGGTCACCAGTTCTTACACGTTGAAGATGATGTTAGTCCCAAACTTCATCTGTGGGTTCTCTGTGTAATTACAGCTGGCCTGGCAATAACGGAGAAGGGCGGTCAATCATGCTCATGCTCATGGAGCTGACTGGCAGCAGATGAAGTTACATTTTTTTCCTTTTTGCAAGTCCCGTCCCAGTACATAACTAGTCAAGCGTAAAAAATGCTGCAAATAAGAAAAAACGGTTGGTTTCAAGCTCTATATGAAAAGTTTACAGAAAGTTGCGTTGCACGACTTCACAAACTGTGTCCTATTTTTTTCACGAAATAATATGTTAGTAGTCATTGTATTTAAATAATTGCAAATGAACAATGTGTTACAAGATATGTGACTGCGGTACTGTCCATTGTTTTGATTACTTCCGCCATATAGATTAAGGCTGTTTGTCGGCAAAATGCCGATCGTTATAAATCGTTTGAATAAATAAATACATTTGGGCATGTTATCTGAAATAGTCAATCAAATCAATCAAAGATATGACTGAGGTGATGGCAGGAAAATTTCATTATCATAGGGACTAGCTTATTGGGAGATTTATTTAATTTTTGAAATACATACATCCAGTTACCTTTCCGCGGCAGCGCGGAAGACAGTTGTTTAGATTTTATGATCGGTATCCAAGAAACAGTTTCCAAGCGCTTGTTGTGACTCAAATAAATTAAGCTGTAGATAAATGTTTGCCTCTGATAACTGATTTATAATACCACACTTGCAGTGATTTTCGATAGAAAATAAGTGTAAGGTGAATCATACATTAAATGGATAATATGCGCTCATACATACCTTCTTATTATTCCGTATTCCGCGTTCCGTTCATGAGAGGTATTTCAAAAAGGAAATGTTTGTCACGATTAGATGATTTTTTGCATTGAAATATTCTTCTAGACCTTATCATTGATAACTCCCATGCCTGTACATGAACGCATGAGGCTAAGGTTGTTTTCACAGTTTGGTCGAACAGTCATAGGAAATATTGTTTTATAGCACCAATTACACCTGTTATCGAAACGGCATGCCACGCCGTTCTTTAAAAGATACTGAAGGTCGGAAGTAGGTCCAGTCGACATTGAGAAGCAGATCAGATCACTAAACCTATTGTGCTGAATACAGTAATCATTTCTTCCAACTATCAGAATGAAGAAAAAACTGTTGGGTATATTATGGAACTTATTCGTTCACTATCTTGCCCGGGCCCAATCCAACGTGTTAGAATGCGAGAAAGAAGGTTTTTCCGTAGTGCAATCTACGAATTGTGCTTCATACTATTACTGTGTTATAAGTGCTAACAATGAATTCTATCAAGTCCTTTACGAGTGCCCGGCTGGGCAAGGATTTTCACTAGAAACACTCAAGTGCATACCGGAAGAAGATAATGTATGTGGAAAGATCCCAGAAGTATCGGGGGACGATCCAATACTTTTGGACGACTTTGAATGTCCGTCACAAGGAAGATTTCCAGTATACAGTTCAATTGATTGTAAAGCTTATTATACGTGCCCCTCTAATATGGAACCAGTGTTGAACAGCTGCCCTTCGACGACTATATTTTCTTGGACTTCTATGAAGTGTGTGATGCCAGAAACGTACACATGCCCAAATAGCATTGTTACGACAACTGAGATTATTACCACTTCCCTTGATACATCTTCAACAATCACTTCGGAACCGTCTACTGAAGAACCAACACAAGAGTCGACAACTGTTAATGCCATCACTACTGAAGTAGCAACAGAAACTCCTGCAACAACTCAGGAGCCCACTTCAGAGGAAACAACTGTCCAAACAACAGTTTCAGAACAACAGACCACTACTGTTGGCAGCAGCATCTCTGACGACATCACTACAGTAGTGCCACCTTTTACGTGCACTGAAAGTGGAAGGTTTCCAGAACCAGAGTCTAGCGACTGTAAAAATTACTACCTTTGTACTGTGGACTTGACTGGAACATTCGAAGCAACATTAAATCAATGTCCTTCCATCAGTGTCCAATTACAGAGTTTATTGAACGAGATATTGTTGCGGTTATGATGGAGGTACCGACAATTCGTGGAAAAACGGATATATTTGTCGCCTCAGCATACTTTCCGGGAGATGCTGTCGATGTGCCTCCACCAGAAGTAGCTGCTTTTATTTCATATTGCAGGAAGCAAAATAAAGCTTTCATTATCGGTTGTGACGCAAACGCTCATCACACTATTTGGGCTAGTTCGGATATCAACAAAAGAGGTGAAAACCTGTTCGACTATATTGCAAAAAATGATGTAGATATATGTAACAGGGGGAACAAACCCCCTTTTCAAATGCCATCAGGCAAGAAGTTCTTGATTTAACCTTGTGTAGTCATACACTTTCGGAAAAAATCAAAAATTGGCATGTATCAGAAGAAATATCTCTATCTGATCACATGCACATATTATTTGAATATGAGGCTGGAAATCAACTCATAGAAACCAAAAGAGATCCCAGGAAAACTAACTGGGAATATTATATCTCAAACTTGGCTAGTGAGGCGGAAAACTTAAGCACCTCATTAAATACTAGTCATGGACTTGAAAAAATTCTAAGCAACTTTCTTGCTTGATACTGAAAGCTTTTCAAGTCAGCTGCGCTGCTAAGAAACGTTCTTCAAATAGAGACGTATCTTGGTGGAATACCAATTTACAAAAGATGCGGAAAAAAACCCGGAAACTCTTTAACCGGGCTAAACGTACACAACAGTGGGAACAATACAAAGAATCCCTAACTGCTTACAATAGAGAAATTCGAAGATCTAAAAGGATAAATTGGATGCACACTTGTGAAAACATTGAAAGTACTCCAGTAGCTGCTAGATTGCAGAAAGTCCTTGCTAAAGATCACACAAATGGTCTTGGGACTATTAAAAAAGATGACGGGTCTTTTACCAAGACAACTTATGAAACATTAGAAGTAATGATGCAAACACACTTCCGTGTTCTATCATCAATTCACATGAGGACCAGAATGCATCTGTTACGCAAACTGGTGTTAATGAAGCCAGGCGAGATATTCAACAAACGAATAAAGTCACTGGGATGAATTGCACCAGGAGCAATGCTGGCATTCTGGCCAATGAAATATTCACTGAACAGAAAGTTGAATGGGCGATTGATTCACTTGAACCCTTCAAATCTCCAGGTAGGGATGGAATTTTTCCTGTACTACTACAGAAGGGAAAAGCAATCTTAACACCCGTTCTGACTAAGATGTTCCAATCGAGCTTAATATTAGGCTATATTCCGACTGCATGGCGGGGAGTGCGTGTCACATTTATCCCAAAAGCTAATAAGAAGGATAAATCATCCCCAAAATCCTTCAGACCAATTAGCTTATCGTCCATTATACTAAAAATAATGGAAAAACTAATAGATGAGCACATAAAATCATCTTATTTAACGAATACTCCTCTGAGCAAAAATCAGTTTGCATATCAGGAGGGTAAATCTTCAGTAACAGCGCTTCACAAGTTAGTTACAAAGTTGGAAAGATCTTTTGCAGCAAAAGAAATTTCACTTGCAGCGTTCCTCGACATTGAAGGAGCATTCGATAACACATCTCACAATTCAATGAAGAATGCTATGCTGAAACGAGGTTTCGATGTATGCATTGTTGACTGGATTGGCGAGATGTTATCAAAACGAGAAATATCGGCAAACCTTGGAAGCTCATCAATTAGTGTGAGAGCAGTAAAAGGGTGCCCTCAAGGAGGCGTACTATCACCTCTATTGTGGTCTTTAATCGTTGACGATCTTCTCAAACAACTGGAGGCTCGAGGCTTCGAGATAATTGGCTTCGCAGATGATATAGTTATATTAGTGAGAGGAAAATATGACTGTGTTATTTCTAATAGAATGCAAATTGCCCTAAATTTCATCACATTATGGTGTGAAAACGAAGGATTAAACATAAACCCTTCAAAGGCCACACTAGTGGCGTTTACAAGGAGAAGAAATTATTCTTTACCTACATTAAAACTGAAAGGAGCAGATTTGAAACTTTCAAACTCAGTCAAGCATCTTGGCGTTCGACTTGACAGTAAGCTGAATTGGAACTTACATCTTGAAGAAGCATTAAGCAAAGCTACAAATGCTTTATGGATAAGTAAGGCGACGTTCGGTAAAAGTGGGGACTTAAGCCAAAATTATTCAATGGATTTATACGGCGATTGTGAAACCCAGAATATCATATGCCGCATTAGTATGGTGGCCAAAAACAAAAGAAAGGGTGGTACAGAAGAAGTTGGGAAAACTTCAAAGATTAGCTACTCTTTCAATAACTGGTGCGATAAGAAGCACGCCGAACACAGCACTAGACGCTTTGCTCCACGTGCTACCATTGGATCAATTTATTCAATTAGAAGCAGAGAAGAGTGCTTTGAAGATCAAAAGAGATTCAAACCTCTTCGAAGGTGACCTAACAGGACATCTTAGTATTCTAAACAAAATAAGTATCAACTCACTGATCACAAACAACGATGATTGGATGAGAAGAAGATACAACTTTTATCGATGTTTTGATGTAATTAATCTTGAGCGAAGCACATGGACAAATGGTGGACCAAATCTTCGTTCAGGATCGATTGTGTTTTACACCGATGGTTCAAAACTGAACAATCAAGTTGGAGCAGGCGTGACTGGCCCAGGGACGAATATTTCGATTCCCATGGGAAAGTGGCCATCTGTTTTCCAAGCTGAAGTTCAGGCTATTCTTGAATGCTCTAATTTATGCATACGTCGAAATTACAGGCATTCAAATATTTGCATAATGTCTGATAGTCAAGCAGCATTGAATGCTCTGAAATCAGCAAGATGCACATCTAAACTCGTTTGGGAATGTGTTCAGTCACTCCAAACCTTGGGTAGTCGTAACAAAGTGAACCTATATTGGGTTCCTGGGCATTGTGGCATTGAAGGCAATGAACAAGCTGATATGCTGGCAAGACTTGGTTCATCTCGACAATTCATAGGTCCAGAACCTTTTTGTGGTGTATCTGCGTGTTCTCTTAGAATGGAACTGAAATCTTGGGAACATTCGAAAATAGAGGACATTTGGAAGAACACCTTGATTGCGAGGCAGTCTAAACGTTTCATCACACCAAACGTATTTATCACTCGCAAAATCTTAGATCTTTCAAAAAAAGATCTTAACACATATACAGGTCTTGTAACAGGCCATTGCCCGAGCCGTTATCACTTGAAGCTGCTAGGAAAACTTCAAGATGATGTATGTCGCTTCTGCGGTATACATGTGGAAGACTCGGAACATCTGTTATGCCATTGTCCGGCAATTTTTAGAAAAAGATTACAGTTCTTCAACAGGGGGCTGATAGAACCCTCTGAAGTTTGGAGAACAAGTCCCAATTTGGTAGTGCGATTCATCAGAACCATAATACCGTATTGGGAAGACGCTGGTAGTCAAGGTGATGCAATTGCTCTACATAGCAATGATGCGTCAACTTGACAAAGCTATATGAAATGGGGCATATATCACAATAGATCTAACAAATGGTCGCAGTGATTAAAATACCCAACAGGGGAAAAAAAAAAAAAAATCAGTGTCTTTGACCCCGAGAAAGAGAAATGTGTTCAGCCAGAAGATTACCTGTGCCTCCAAGAAGACACTACAACTGTGGAGCCCAGCACAACCGAGGTTGCAACTCAGTCCCCGACCAGCGAAGTCGAAACTTTTGTATGTACTGGCTCTGGACGGTTTCCTGATCCCACTTCATCCGACTGCAAAGGTTACTACCTCTGTTCAGGTAATGGAGATGGAACTTATGTAGCAGTTTTGAGTAGATGCCCTACCATTACTGTTTTCTCATTGGATAGTCTAAGGTGTGTCCTACCAGCTCAATACCAATGCCCATTGGAAATAACCAGTACACAGCCTGTTGAATCGTCTACAGTGGAAGCCTCAACTGAAGCAGCGTCGACAACTGATGCGGTTAGTTTTATTTGCTCGAGTGTTGGCCGTCACCCTGATCTAACTGACTGTACTAAGTACAAATTCTGTGTGCAAACGGCGACAAAGGAGTTCTTGGAATACTCTTTCAACTGTCCAGCCGGGACTTATTTCGATCCAACGGAGCTTCACTGCTCTATGAGCTATGTCTGTCCGTTTCAAGAAACCACAACTACATCCGAAGCGTCCGAAATCACTACGTCTTCTGTGGCGACTCCATTCGTTTGTGCTTCCAGTGGACGGTTTTCCGATCCATCATCTGTTGGTTGTGAAACTTACATCACGTGTTCGATTACAGCTACCGGCGATTTTCTACAATTCAGCTTCAAATGTCCAAATGGTTCCCTTTTCAGTAAAAATGAATCAAAGTGCATAAACAACTACGTGTGTGTAGAATAAGAGACAATAATGAATAAATAATATTAAATCAGTATTATAGGAATTTCTAGAATCTTTAGTGGAATATGAAACAAGAAAGTAGATCGAATATGTTACCTTTTTAAGTTAAATTGTGTTGCTGAAATAAAATATAAAAAAATAATTAAATATTTAAAATAAATATAGTCCCTAAATTTTCTTCAGGATTTAGAACTGATAACATCTGAGTAAGATTTATTTATTTCCAAAATATGATGGGAGTGGGATTATGTTTTGTCTTTCTCGTACACAAGTTGTAACGAAAAGGCTGTATATTCACTACTAAGACGATTTTGTGATAGAAGGTACGGAGACCCATAGTGTTATATACCAATCGACTCAGCTCGACGAATTGAGATGATGTCTGTTTGTGTGTATGTGTGTGCGTGAGTGTATGAGTGTATGTGCACAAAATGAAACTCATCTTTTAGGCACTTATCTTGATTCGATTTGTTTGCAATAATGCATTTAATGTATTTAATGGGGAATCCTGTCCCATTGTTTCCTGTTGAAAATTGGCCAGATCGGACTATGGGATCAAAAGTTATGGCCAAAATACGATTTATATACAAAAAACACGCTAAGAAAATCTCACTAAATTTTTTAGTATATCTAATGTACGAGAATGGCTCAAACACCGCTAGGTGGATCAATCAGGGTTTTTATTATTAAGAATAAAATCAGAGTGGCCTTTACAGTACATAAAAGTCGTCGATGTTCTGCTCGGTCCATGGCGGTCCACGCAGTCTACGGAGGGTCCAAAAATCGTCCTGCGCACCTCACCTTCTTGTGCCTGTCGCTATCGATACCGTGAACGACGGATGATTCTCCCAACTGGTTCTTTCAACTTGAATCCAAAGAAGACCACGAAAATCTCTTTTATCAGCTCTGTATACACACTCGATAGATAGCAAACCGCGTGAGACTTTTTTCGCAACCTGTTTCGATAATAAACTAATTAAAAAAGCTGCAATCACGGGGTACCAGTTCTGATTATGCATTTCAACAACTGTGCGAAAAAATATGATCCCCAACGAAAAATGAGCGAGAACTTGTAACAAATGCGATAGACTTGTTTTCATGGCTTGTTGTGATTCAGAGAGATTTTTGCCTCTTTTTATCATTTATTTTTAATCAGATAAAGAACTGAGGAGTGAGAACTGAGAGCGATTTCTGCAAACCCTGCTATCATGCACTACCATATGCCTAATTCTCATACAAATGGACGGCCAAAATTTGTTTTAATGAAAACTGTTTCTATGCAACATATATTATGTGAAGAAATATTTAATTAAGAACGTTTTTAACCCTTCATAACGCCATAACGTTAACCCTTCAAAAAATGTCAGCGGTAAAAAAAATATTTTTTTTTGGTTTTTTTTGTTTGTTTTCAATACAGCATGCACGAAATAGTAAACAACCATATTTCTAGTAATAACCCGAATAGAATGGTATTATACGACTATTTTTCTAGCTATCATTTTTTGAGTATTGAAAATTAAAGAAGAATTGTTTATGGAATCATTCGAAATACCGTACGTTAATCATAGAATGTATGATATTTACGATAGGCTTTATGATATTCTGATTTTGGATGATACATTGAATGGGTTGTTAAGTATCGTTACCATTCAAAAACATCAACTTTTTCATATATTTTTGCGAAGACATTTTACCATGAATCATTAGTTTATCTCCATTTTTTGTTTCTAGTGATTATTCGGGTTATGATTATATTCAACAAAAACTTTAAATTGTTTGATTTTTCCTAAAGATTCTGCATTCGATTTGAATTAAACGCTGTACGATAATCGTTCAATTGTATGATTATTGCATTATAATATGTATAATTTGATTTCCCATAATACCATACAGGTAATGTTCTCATTCGGGTTTTCATTTCATAAAATAAGCCAACACAAGAAAGTTAGTATTATATATTGTATATTGCCTTTTAGCATTTTCTTCTTCTTATTTTCCAAGAACGATTGGAAGAATGTTCTCTATTGTTAGCTTCATTTGCTTTTTGCTGTTCTTATTCGACATCGACACAAATAAATGAAAACAAAAAAATCGAAGGTAAAGATTCGATTTAAGATCATGTTATGTAGCGATGTTCATTCAACAGTTTTGCCTGCGAATTATACAAAAAAGATTAATTTATTTAGTGGTGATGGTTCCTTTCTTACGAACTGCGATTTATAAGTGTCAGGGTGCGCTATAATCCGTAAGACACAAAATAGGGATTTGATATATTTGGAATAGCGCTGGAATTTCGGATAAAACATAAATGGCAAATAACAGCAACCCAATAGTTGACGCTGGTTGAAAGTTTATCACAATTGGTCGTGACGCAATACGGGATCATCGGATACATTGTGCTGAAGGCTTAGTATATCTACCAGAGTTCCGGCATCCTGACACGGTCTGTTGTGATACCGTTCAGCTATTGGGTCAACGTTAGGTCTTAATACTTTACTCTTCGCACACCACATATATTAAAGAAGGTCCAAGAAAATTCTTACCTTCACAGGCATATCCTCGCAGTTCAGCTGAATCCGCTGCAAGATCCGCTAGCGCAGTGCCATAAAACCATTTTACCACCAACCAGCGAATGTTTCTAGAAATAATTAAAAATAGATTTACTTCCCGATTTGATATAATAAAGTTTTACTTACATGCATTTTAATCTTTTTAAATTATCCAATTTTTATTTTCTTTCGTTGTTTCACTTTCACTCTTTGTATTACCGCCGACTTTAAGGAAAAAAAATATTACCAGTATTGGCTCAAGTCGAGCAACTGCCGCTGACAGAAATGTATTTATTGCACTAAAAATAAAACAAACCTCAACCCTGCAGTCGTGTGTAAAAAATAACCCAGATCATATCATTAATGATACTTTTACTACAGATTATTTTTCATTTCTCATTCTAGTAATCATTATTGCAACATGTATAATCCGACAAAAATTTTGTATGATCAGGTCGGTAAATGTATTAATCATATGATTTCACATGTATCATACAGTTAATGGTGATCGAACATGGAATAGAAATCGTATAATTTTAACCGTTCAGCCTACGATTTATTTCTATGCGGGAATGTTGTTCATTTTCTAATCATTACAAGGTATAGAGAATAAAAACAACAATTTTCAAGAAAACTTTGATTGCAGCGTGCTCGTAAAAGCGCAAATATGTGCAAGCAAATCATTCACTAAAAGGTGATACTAGGGTTATATTTCAATCCCCCATTTGCAGATGAAGGGAGATTTGGGGAGATTAGCATTACGGGACCATTTTATAGCGAAGAATTATGATAATTCAAGTTATTCTGCAGAACTTTTTGATTTAAATCTTTGCGTAAAAAACAAACCATACTATCAAAAAGCTAAGGTTTTAAGCTTTGAAATGGTATATCGAACCTTATGTTCGGAGAAAAATTGACTTCATAACATACAAATCAAAGTAAGAAATGATTTTTTATTTTCATCAGCTTTTTTCACTTCGCCAGCCCATAACTTTTGACTTAATAATGCTGCTGCTAAATGGATGGCAATCAGCAGTACCTATTTCGCACGTAAGAATATCCGCAATCACACCTGGCAACATCCGAGTGGAGACACTTGCTCACAGATAGACCACGTGCTGATCGACGGACGACATTTCTCGGATGTTATAGATGTAAGGTCCTTCAGAGGTCCGAACATTGACTCGGATCACTACCTTGTAGTTGCAAAAATTCGGGCGCGACTTTCCAGCGTCACGAATTCACGAAACAACAGAACGATGCGTTTCAATATCCAACGCTTGTCAGTTGACGGAGTTGCTGAACAGTACCACCAGAAGCTGGACGAGCGGATAGGAGATGCCACCGGATCTGGCGACGTCAACAGACTGTGAGAAAATATCCACGAAGCTGTGACTACAACAGCGCCTCACATATTCTCGTGATTGAGACGGTCGAAAGCTTTTTCGTAGTCGATGAATACCAAGGATCCAAGACCACACAGGATCTTCCGGCACAGAATCCGGCCTGCTGCCGCCGGAGAGTCGCATCGATCTTTTCCTGAATCCGGGCTAGGATAACTTTGCATAGTACTTTGAGAACGGTACACAGCAACATAATGCCTCGCCAGTTATCGCATACAGTCAGGTCACCCTTTTTGGGTACCTTCACTAAGATACCTTGCATCCAGTCGACCGGGAAAGTTGTGGTGTCCCAGATATTACGAAATAAACGATGCGGCCTGGCTGGCACTTGAAAAAGTTGTTCGAAGTGCTCGAACCAGCGTTTCAGATGGTCAGTTGGGTCGGTGAATAACTGATCATTCGCGTCTTTCACAGGCATCATCTTTGCTCCGCTTAAGCGTCGTGAGATATCATATAGGAGGCGAATGTCCCCGGTTGCTGCGGCTCTCTCTCCTTCGTCGGCCAAAGAGTCTGCCCACGCTCGCTTGTCCTGTCGACATGAGCGTTTTACTTCCTTCTCAAGAGCCGAGTATCGTTGACGGGCTAAGACTATGGCTCCTCTGGTTTTTGATCGCTCTATCGCGGTTTTGGCTTTTCTTCGCCCCTCTATCTTCCTCCAGGTCTCATCGGTGATCCATTGTTTGAACCGTCATCAAACTCTCCCCAGTAAACACAAGATCGTATATGACGTCACATAAGATGCTAAAGTGGAGGCCGTATAGGTACTTCCATATACAATATATACGTATATCGCTTCCACATCAGCGCATCATTTACGATTTTCGCATTGAAGTCGCTGAAACAGATCTTGATATCACCCTTCGGAATTCTATCTACGACAGCATTGAGTTGACTGTAGAAGTTCTCTTTGTCTTGCAGGTCGGCAGCATCAGTTGGCGCATAAGCTCCATAAGTCTTCCATTAAGCTTATGATAAAAGCGCGACCTGGAGGGCTAGATGGCGTCTGTGACGGAGTGCGATTTGGCGATCTTTCGGTGTGCGGTCTCTGTTGCTTGCGGTGGATGCTGACAGTCGTCGTTACTCGGAAATTGAGACGCATTGCTCGCAGTTAAGTGATACTTGACTGCAGGTAGATTTAGGAAAACCCAATCGTGTGAGCTACACAGGACTAGGACGGCTGCAGGTCGCTGGTGGGAAAATCACGTCTGCGATGAGAGGAATAGGGGCTTCCTTAATGCATGTGGTGAATCTCCGTACCTTACATTTTCTGCAGCGCCACGATGCTGGGATGTAATTCGTTGTAGATTATCCTTTATATAGACAATCGTTCCTATATATGATAATTAGGATATCTCTTGATGAGAGTCCAGGCTTAAGATATGTTTCAGTTATAATAGCAACATGCACATTATGAACTGGTAAAATAGTTCAGCTTTTTTACCTTTTGAAGAGCAGGTATCCCAATTCAACATTTTCTAAAATTTACTTTATTTCCAAAACCAAAGTCCAATTACAATTTTTCTTTTGAATAATAACTATGTTACCTCCGAACTAAGGTATGTGATATATTCTTTTGAATAAAAAAGAAAGTTATTATTTTATTGATATATTTACTTCAATTCGATTTGATTACACACATACGTTTACATTATGCTTTCTTTTTTCTGTATATTGTATCATTTTTATTTTTTTATAAATTCGTAAAATATTCCAAATAGCGTTTTCGTACGGACGATAGAAAATTATTCGCTGTACGTTATCCGCCGTTTTTTCTGTGCCAAATCGGGAGGCCCATATTTTTTCCCCATCATTGCGCGCTCAAAGTTATTTGTCGAAATATGGTCTGTTACAACACAAGAACACTTTTCTCGACTAACTTAAACATAATAAATTAGTATTTTTTACATGCTTTGCTAATGGAGTTCCTAAGCACTTAAAAAAACTCATATCTAATGATAAATACTTTACAAAGTTTGATGCAATTGCATATATTTGCGTCATCAATCGTGGGTATTGTACCCATACGTGATCTATGTTTGGTTTTATTATGATCTTGGAGACAGCAATAAAAACTAATGACGTTCTTGGACTGGGTCGTGCGTGAAAAAGTGAACTGATTCTATTGATGTTTGATTTGCTGGTGGTAGAACAAACCAATCAGACTGTTTGGCAGTTGTTGAGTTATTTATTATACAGTTCCATTTTATTATATTTTTCACAGTTTCATCGTTATTTGAGGAATATGGTCGTGATGATGGATCTCACTTCTTAATATGTGTCTCGCGGGCGTTGGGGTATATAATATGAATTTGTTGATGGACGTTTTCGTTTTAACGATTGGCAAAATGAATTATATCAAGCAGTGTATCACTTTTGCGGGTTGAATGTCTATCAACATCAAACACCTTCTACCTTTTATCAACTTTGTAGTTTAATCTTTGATTGCTTGCTTTAAGAATTGAGACGATAATGTTTGTTTGTGTTCAAGAAAAAGCATGATTTTGTTATGTCATACATTTTATTTTATTCATTCCATGTTTATGATAGTTTGTTTCTAATTTAAGTGATCACTAGATATTATCCCTAATTTAGCTTTTTTGATGTATGAATATTGCAATAAATATTACGCATGCATCATTGAGATGGTTGCTTCGAAATAACAATACGAATCTTCGAAATTATTTGCTCTAACGCTTGCTCGAGTTGAGAGCTTTCTTTTATCATTTTTTTCATTGACTGCATCTATAAAATACTCTATCTTTTATAATAAGAAAGTAAGTAAAATAAATTTACAAATAAAATATGAAGAGTATAGTTTAAAAGAGTGAGAGAGATTGATTGCGTCGTGTATGGTTTTCCTTCCAATGAATTTCGTTTGTTTCCGATAGTCTTCCATCGTACTCGTATAGTATGTAGCAATAGTAGAAGAGGTGCGAGAAGAGTAACCTAACATGCTAAAATTTCGAATGCGAGTTCTAACCCGAACCGATGAGATGCCGACGAAAGATGCTTCTTAGTATTCCCACTGTGTGGCCGTGTCAAATCCGGTGTCAACCAGCTTAAATGTGCCATTCTTCGTCGCCCCGAGGTACCGACCGTCTTTGGATCGCAAGCAGATGCGCGTGGGTTCTCGCAGTTCAATGTAGAATCCATCCACCGGTGTGTCAGAATCTGCTGCAATTCCTTCGCCGTCAATTCGCCAGTATTTTCCATTTTGACCTGTGAAAAATAAAAACGGTTTTAAAAAAATCCAACTATTGTTTAAAGACAAGCTTCTTGGAGTCCAAATTTAAGTCTACTCGGTTTTTCAAGGGCACACCACTCAGCGAACATTTCGTTAGAAGACGCCTTGAGAGGAAACCGCACTCGTCAAGGCCGACAACGCTATGAAGTATGTAGCGCTCTTCATTAAGGTAAGATAGAATCCGAAGCTGAGGGACTTAAGGGAGAACGTGGTAACAACTAGGCCGACTCAAAACGGAGAGACTCTATTCGAGCTTCAGAAGGACCATATGTGATTGACAGCTCGACTATGCAGGATCGCCTTCCAAAATCATTGGAAAAGGCGGAAGTAAAAACCGTAACTCTTGAGTCGGTGATTATGCGCTGGGATCTGCACAACCTCACGTAAAAAGAGGAGATAAACATACAGCGATGATTCATATCTCAGTGACCGCCGCACCGTGAGTGAACAAACAAGTTGATAGATACTTCAAGTGTCTGTAAACCAAGCTGAACAGTGAAAAGCTTAGGTTCCGGCTGAAGGCTGTAAGGATCGCAAGCGCGAACATAACGATATCGTCGGAGGTAGTATGCATTATTGCAGGAATGATCTCCATTTGCATCAGCCTGTCGGAAGAACTCGATGAAGGTGTTGAGAATTAATTTGAGCACGTGGTCTTCCGGAACGTTGAACCGATCATGGCACTTAGCTCGTTGGCTGATGAATTGTTCAATTAAGTACGGTAGTGGTAACAGACCAGCGGTGATTGGCACCCTCGTTCATCTGAATGTGTAGATCGAGTGGTATTTAACAGCATAACATGCCTGCTCCTCCGTAGTAATACCGTATGGTGATTCCAGAGATGTTGTTAGACACGGAGAAGAGTTTGGTGGGATCAAAAGCTTTGATAATAGTACCCACGAAGTAGACAAAGAACAGTGAAAGCAATTCAATTTAATCTTACCTTTGAAGTACACCACACCCTTGGGTGCACGCTCAACCAGGATGGTCTCGTAGATAGCCTTATTGCACTCAAGCTTATTGCTTCCCGGGGCACGATAACCGACAAAGCCCTGCTCGCACTTCAGCACCAGAATCGGTCGGTTGATGAGATAGAAATAGAATTTGGTGGTATCTTCGACTGCTTCAGCGGTGGCAAAAAGATGTCCCGATCGTTTAGTGGCCAGCAGCTTTCCATTGTTGGCACGGAACGACACAGAGCCCTCTCCATGCCAAACCAATTCAAAGAGTGCATCAGCCGAACGGCGGTTTCCAGTGGCTTGAATACCACCACCAGTGGAAAGACACCAGTAACGGTCCTAAAAAGATAAGAACATAACCATTGTAGAGCTTGAATTAATTTAATGGCCATAACGAACTCACCTGAGTTGTTCTCAAGGCCCAACGATGGGCAGACCAATCGTACTCCAGCTGGAACGTTTCGTTATCGCCAATCTCGTCCTGGTTGGCGGTTACGTCCACGCCTTGCTTGACCGAAACGTACTTGTTGTTCAAAGCAGCGACAAACGAAGCCTGTGGCAGCGAGTCTTCCAGCGAGAACAGCTCATCCCGAGTGACGGTCTGTGAGCGTGACTTGAGGACGGCCTTCGACCCAATTGGGGACAGATACAACCCATGGCGGTCACGCAATGCCAAGTGGCCACTGTGGTACTCGGCACTGAACAGACAATCGTCGGTGCATTTGGTTTCAAGCTTTCCGTTTGAGTTGAGGTACCTTAAAAGAAGTAAAATTGTTATTTTGGGACCGGTGGGATATGAGCTATCTTAGTTTATTCAATCAAGATGTTCCAACAAAGACATGAGAAAGAATATAACGAATATAACGTATTATACGCCATCTTCTTCTTCTTCTTCTTCTTCTTCTTCTTCTTGGCATTACATCCCCACACACTGAGACAGAGCCGCGTCGCAGCTTAGTGTTCATTAAGCACTTCCACAATTATTAAACTGTGAGGTTTCTAAGCCAAGTTACCATTTTTGCATTCGTATATCATGAGGCTAACACGATGATACTTTTATGCCCAGGGAAATCGAGACAATTTCCAATCCGAAAATTGTCAAGACCGGCACCGGTTGCTTATACACCATCAGGCAATTTTGTTTGTAGCGATAGAAGCAATGATATCGAACCTCGAAAATTGTTTTCCGAATAACCTAAATAACTCTTTCTAAAATACCTGACAAAAGTAAATACTGTGATTATGAATTAATTAGATCATATTTTTCTAAAGGTCTATTCTGGTTTTCTTTCACCTTCAGGAATATGGTTCACGGTTTTAGTTCCAATTTATTTCCAAACAGGTGATACTGAATATGAATAGATATCTGCTCAGAAAATCAAAAATTCCGTCCCATTTAAGATCGCTTGCGATTCTGCAGGGAGAGCATCGTGCTTGACTTTTGCATGCAGAATTGCATCGTTCCGCTTATTCGCCAAAAAAAGATTTCGCTTCAAAAAGCACCAAAACCCAATAAAAGCGTATTTTATGTTACCTATGGATTTATTTTCCATTGTTTTAAGACAAGAAAGTAAATTCAGATTTATTCAATGGAGAATAACACGTAGAAATCAAGCAATGATGCAAACCGCGAGTCGAATCATGAACGATTCTCTGTGCCATGAGGTGTTGACTCGCGCTTGATTTAAATTTTGGAAAAGATTTAGGAATTTGAGTTTTTCCCAACACTGCTATCGATATCCAATATCAACACAGTAAAGGTCGTCTTCTAACTGGGGTAGATTTTCCGCAAGATTTTGGTCCGCATGGCATTTAAATGGAGTGGAATTTTGGACGTTCCGTGTCAAAATCCAAGCAATTACGCAGCAGGAAATACATGGAAGCAAAATCTGGTTACAAGATTCCCAGGGTATAAGGCTTGGGAAAAAAAACTATAGAGATAATTTATTTTTTGTCACAGGAGAAAATCTTAATCTTGATTTCTATGATCCATATGATTGCCTTACAAAACGTTAGTCTTAGTAAAAATTATAATTTTTTTGAAATCTTATAATTTCTTTCAAAATACTAATTAGTAATGTATTCTATTTTTCTGTATTTCGCGGGACATAAACTAGAAATAAGTTGAAAGCTGGACGTTTCGCGGGATGCTTTTCAGCGTGGGACAAATTGTGAAAATGCGGAATCCCAGACAACCACACATCGCATAAGAATGCACGATCAAAATCGTTTACCGATCCAAGTTTCATCAGATTCGCATTGTTGTGCAAAGCTCATCAGTTTATTTATAAATTTTCCCGCACAGTAGGCTATTTTACGAGTTTCTTCCAGCTTCATTTGTTGACATCGCATATTCCTGCAATCAAACTCACATGAAATCGGATTATCTGTCAAACAGAGTTTGTTATCACAAACTACATCGCAATGCATAACGAACAAACTCGCATAAAAATCGTGCACATCGCATACACTTCCGTGCAACGTCGGATAAGAAATACACTTACATATATCGCCTCCACTTTTGTACGTAAAAAGTGTTTTCGCGACTGGTAAGCGATGAAATTTGTGCGCATAGGCATCGCATAACAGAAAAACAATTCTATTATGCATGCATTCTGGTTGTCTGGGATGGCCACATTATGATAGTATACGTATGGTCACATTATGATAGTCAAGTAGCATTGAACGCCTTGAATTCAGCAACATGCACGTCCAAACTTGTTTAGAAATATGTTCAATCACTCCAAACTTTGTCCGTAACAAAGTGTATCTGAATTGGGTTCCCGGTCATTGTGGCATTGAAGGCAACGAACAAGCTGATATGCTGGCAAGACTTGGATCATCTCGACAATTTATAGGCCCAGGACCATTTTGTGGTGTATCTGCGTGTGCTCTTAGAATGGAACTCAAATCCTGGGAACTTTAAAAAATAATTGCGAGGCAGTCAAGACGTTTAATTAAACCCAACGTATTTAGTACCGTTTTGGCTCAAATTCCGAACATGACTCATATTCCGTACACTGACGTTTTAGTGCCCAAAAACTAAAACTTCCATTGGTTTTCCACTTTAAGGATCAAGGTTACAAACGAATTCAAGATCTTATGGGGAAAATTATACATATAAAGCCAAAATAGCCATTTAAAAAGCGAGTGTTCGGAATATGAGTCATGTTCGGAATTTGAGTCAAACCGGTACTAGCAAAATTGTAGATCTTCAAAAAAAAATCTAAGTACTTACGCAGGCCTTATAACAGGCCATTGTCCGAGTCGATATCACTTGAAGCTGTTAGGAAAACTTCAAGATGATGTATGTCGTTTCATTGACCATTGTCCGGCAATTTAAAAAAAAGAATACAGTTTTTCAACAGGGGGCTGATAGAATCCTCTGAAGTTTGGAGAACAAATCCCAATATGGTAATAAAGTTCATCAGAACCATAATACCGAATTGGGACAACGCTGTAAGTCAAGGCGATGCGATTGCTCTACATAGCAATAATGCTTCAACTTGACAAAGCTATATCAAATGGGGCATATATCACAATAGATCTAAACGACGGTTAAAGGTTACAGATTCTGCTTAAGTCCGTTTCATTTTCCTTTTTTCTTTTTTGCTCAAGTTATAGCATTGCTTACATTGGGAATGGACTCGTTTACATTTCTATCCATTTTATTTATTGATTTATATATTTATTTATTGATTTATATATTTATTTATTTATTTAATAATATATTTTATTATTTAATAAATTATTTATTTATTTATTCATTTATTATGGGTATTCTAGCAGTAGTTGCTAGAATTGGAAATGAACGATAGTTCGTTTCCTACATCCAATTAAACACTTCAATTAAATTGCTACCACATTGGCAACTTGTTATCCAAGATGAATCTCCGCCCTCGAACCTAACAGAAAAATAAAAAAATCCGCATGAACTACTGGCAAGAGCAGTTATATGTTCGGCTCATTAAGCATTAAGTGGGTAATTGCATCAACATGTCGTTCATTTTGATTTGCATTTTGCTAAGGCAGGTGTCAGCGTGGCCTAACAATTGGGATCACCGCTAATTGTACATTCAAGTAAGTCTCAAGCAAACATCTACTGATTCTTTGTGTAAGAACAGCTGACCTGATAATAATAGAATAACACCTACGGGCCAAGCTCAAGATTTGGCCGAACATATTTTATGGCCAAATATGCCTTTTGACATAATAGGAATAGAATTTCATATTAAACCGAACATGTTGTTTGATTGAAAAATAAATAATCATTACTGTTTGTCTACAATTTTCCATGCGGACCTCAAATTGAAGCGGGCTTGGTAGTCATATGGCTACTGCTTCTGCCTCATACGCAGGAGGTCGTGGGTTCAATCCCAGGTCCGTTCCATTCTCGTACTTTGTATCTTTCTCATTAATTCTCATGTTCTAGCAATCGCTAGAACTGGAAATTGACTTTCCATACCGTTTCCATTATTTTCCTATACCTTCAACTTGAGTATTCTAACAGTAATCTGCTAGAATTGGAAATGAACTATAGAGCTCGTTTCCTCCTACATCCAATTAGAAATTCCATCAGTTACCTTCTCTTATCTATAACATTGGCAGCTCGTTAACCAAGACGGACCTCTGCCTCTCGAACCTAACTCAGAAATTCCAACAAATTCCGCTTGAACTCGTGGCAAGTGCAGAGGTATATTCGGCTTGCAGTGGGCGAGTGATTGCATTATCATTTCCTCCCCCTTCCCTACATTGACTTGCATTCTGACGTGGCAGGCGCCAGTATGACCTAACAAATGAGATCACCAGTACTTGTACATTGAAGATGTGTGCTAGTCCCAAGCAAACATCTGTTGGTTCCCTGTGCAAGAACAGCTGATCTGGTCATAATGGAGTAGCAACCACGAGCAGTCAATCAAGCTCAAGCTCAAATTTTCCATGCGGACCTCAAACGAGTAGATACTTTAAGGAGTTTTCAACACGAGACTATTGGAAGAGCTCCATTCTAATGATTTCATCCAAGTTAGAATAATAGATTGAGAAGCAGAATAGAATAGAATATAGTTGAGAAGTAGGCACAGCCTCTCCACACTCTTTAATATAAAGGGATTAAAAGTCTATAATACTATAAACGAATACAGAAGTCTACGGACGTAAAATCAAATAAATACATAGAATTATTGCGCAAAACATTGATTGTAAACTCCACCGGAGTATTAAGTAGAAATTGGTGGACATATGGCCTGCGATGCCGGTCCAATTAGGTGGGTGTGTGCACAAAAGAAAACACCACCCAAATAGAAATAAGAAGAATAAGAAGAAGAAGAAGAAGAAGAAGAAGAAGAAGAAGAAGAGAAGTAGGCCAATATCCAGTAGGAATGTAGAGCCATAGAAGAAAAGAAAATTATTGGTTCAACTAAATGCTATTTTCATTTTCCGTGAGCTGTTCGATCAAGTGACCTGTCAACCAAATGGCCGAATGGCATATTCGATCGTATGATCTGTTCAGCCAACCGACATTTTCGGCCAAATGACCTGTACGAATAAGCGTAATTTGACTACCGTATGACCCGTTCGGCTAGAAGTCATTTTCGGCAAAAAGACTTGTTTGGCTAAATTATTTCTTTGGCCAAACGTCTTAGGTTCAATAACCGTTTCGGCCAAACGGTCAATTCGCTTTGACGCACCCGCGCCGTTGCCATCTAGCGGTGACGGACGTGTGCGTGAAATCACTGTTTTTGAACATGGTGAAGTATAGGAAGTATATTTTAAAATGCTTTTAAAATGTTATTAACAGTGTTTTACTGAAAACTTTTAAATACATAGAGTTAGAGTTTTGAAACACTACATGTTAGGCTCCTTATCTACACATGTTTTTTTAATCAAAATAATTCAACTTTTGTGTTACCAATATAAAAGTAAATTAAATTTCTAACCCAAAATAATGATCTATTTTCGGTTAAAATGTGTTTTAACGCTTTAATAAGCATTTTAAAACTGACGTCCTATATCCCTTGCCGGGTGAAATAAAAAAGCCCCCATTTTGTTTTCTCGCTTTCGTCAGGGCCAATTCGGTCAAATGATTTTCGACCTATGTGGCATTCAAGCCGATGTCATAGAAGATAGAAAACCGTTGAAGATTGATATAGCGATCGCAAATAAGGCTTCTCTACGATACGGTTATGAAAATAATTACCAATTTCGGACAAATTCAAACTTTGAACTTGAAAACTTTGTTCGAAAGAACTCACGGCTCTACACGCAAAAAAATGTTGCGGTCGAAACTACCATTCCGAGGGTTAATTTAAGAATACGCACCGACGATTTTCAGCAGACAACAAACCCGTTTGATTTTACCATGCGCGCAGTAAAAATCAACTTTGGTCCTGGTGGAATGTTGTTGCTTGAACTGAATCAGTGGTGAATTTGTCCGAATGCGTGGTTAATTTAACTGAAAATTTGTGGTTGTTTTAAAAACATGGCGTAGTCTACAAAATAGTAACCGTTACCATGGAATTTTTCTCAGTGTAGCTTATTTTCAGTATAATTCCATTCTATAGTTCAACACTGTCAACCCTAAAATGCCGAGGGTGCTGATGATGTTAACTTACTATACCCTAGAATGGCATGAGTACCGGCTGTGGCGATAATTCTTATTCTTTTTGGCTGGGTTTCGCTGGCTTACCGTGATCAATTGTAATTCTGTAATTCTCTAGCGCCTGAAAAGTATGAGAGTAATTGTCACTATCATTGTCGATTGGCAGGGGTAGAAACCAGTGCACAGTGCAATAATTCTGCTTCGGCCTGGTACCATGGCCATGGAAATTGTCACTTGGCACCTCGATGCGTCAAGTGTGGAGATAAGCATCTCAAACGGAAAAATAACTATGGTTCAGTATCGCCAAAAATCCAGACATTCAGGATTAAAATATGCGAATTGCGGAGCGCAACATGAGGTCACCGCAAACAAAGTTCGCGTACAGGAATCCTTCGAAAAGAAGACAACCACCACCGGTGATTAACAACCAAAACAATCCGAGCCTAGTGCCTCCATGATACACAAAAGGGACAACACAACCAATCATCCCACGGCCAGCTACTCCCCCTGGACCCCAACAGAATGACAAAACAAAGCTCGTATCAATCGAATAGGCGGCTACGTTCTACACTCCGAAACAACTGCTTCTCCTGTTCAACCAATTGGTAGCTTGATTGCGTTGCTGCAAAACCCGGATGGACCAGATCGTGTCTCTGGGCATTTTTGTCATTTACTCGGTCGCCTTCGGGGTAAAATTTAAAGTTAACTAAAGGTCAAACGGATCGATGGAATGGTTCACAGCCTTAAATCAGTGAGGCAGGTGAAAATGTTCGTAGCATGCCACGCGCGACGGATGTCAAATTTTTCTTCGCTCCTCGATTTTTGCCGTTTTGGCTGATGATGATGATGATGATGATACTACCATCTATTGTAGCAAGGCACCTGCCGATAGCACTGGTCATATCTGACAAACGATTTGATCTTGTTTATATTATTGAATGCATTTCATCAAACTCCTGCATGAAGGACCAAACATGGGTGGGGTGGTTCCATACAAAGACACTTATGCAAAAACCACGGGATATGTAGAGAATCTCCTTCCAGAAGAAAGTTCGTACAATCAATAATACAATTAAGCCCTCGTTTCCCAGATTGACCCAATAGATGGGGAGGAGAGCCCGCCCTTTATCCACGAAATGTTAACAATTCTTATCTTCTATCCAAATCGCTTCAATCGGGTGCCGTTTTGGCTGATGGTTAGAAATTATTTTAGAATGAAAGACAATTTGTATACGCGTGATGTGTTTTGCGGCATGCGGTTCTTGTGAAAAATGGAATAATTTCCAAAAACCATCCATCGGTTGATGAGTGATGCATGTTTGTCCTGATTCGCTGCATTTGGATTCAAGATTCGTACGGATCGAGCGTGCTCAGTTCTATGCAAGTGAATAAATTTGGTGACATTGACTCACTATGGTTATACTCCTTTTTCATTTTAACAACTTTCGTGATCATTTTCCAAGGCTCCCATACATGTGTGAAGTTTATCCACAGTGCAAATAGCACGTGCTATCAAAGCATCCACCGTCAGAATCCACCACGTGGTGGCCAATATCAATGTAGCTTTTTTTTTTATTTGCGACGGAGGAATAGATTTTTTTACGAGTGGTACAATAATTTGTTAACTAAATACGCACTGGATTCGAGAATATCATTCTACCGTCTAGTAATCGTTGTTTGCTCAAATCCATAGAAATGGTTTAGAAATTTAAATTTGAAAACAAAACTAACAACTAACTTTATTTGTTCTCTTGAAAATGAGAATTCCTCTGTTTTCGCTTTCCCATGACTATCCTGCCTATTATTCGGATTTTTACGACCTGTTACGCTTAAATTTGGGCCGAGAAATATTTGTACATCAATTTCAGAATGTTATTTAAGTTTTATCAATTGTCTAAAGCTAAAATATATCAGTTTTTCTTTTCGCTTTGTTAAAACAAGTAGATCGATTGTGGAACGTATGATAAATGTGCAGAAAATCTGGTCATAAAAATGAAAATTTAAAAAATCTGAGGATCAAAAACATTCTTTAGAAAGTAGATAAGAATTTTAGTACCTATTTAGTGAGACATAGACAAATTTCAGATTTTTTTTTAAAATATCGATATCTCACCGATTTCAACTACCGTCGTCGGGGGTGACAATGGGTCAAATGGGTCACTGTTTCAACTACTTAGAACGCTTGTAGAATAGATTGAATGTATCTGAGGGCAAGAAGACTAAAATATAAGAGACCTTTTCGAACGATTTTGCTCTACGACCTCCAGACTGCCGGTGAGAGCGATAAAGCATTCTCACCCCCCAGACCCATTGTCACCCCCGATGACGGTACTTATAATCTTGGATACATGAGACCATACGTTCAATCTTTGTATGTGAAGTTGAGATTCTTTTGAACTCTTTTTAGACGTATTTGTGGTATGAATAAATTGAACAAATTGAGATAGTTTAGAAAGGATCAGTATATCACAACAGATGGATTCTTTGGAATTTGAATCTATCGGATCAAAACTTAAGAATAATTTAGTATCAGCCAAATTACCGGTTCCTCCGATTTAATGGCCAACCTATCACATTTAAAATTAAGATTTTGGCATGTGACTCAATCATCGTGCACGCTCCGTAAAGAATAGTGCTGGAAAATCTTCGAAATGCGCGTTGCGATTAAGCAAATTGCATTTCGTGTTTGCTGCAAAGTACGACTTGGATTTCAAAAGGCGGGATAAGAGCAGACAGCCATTGTATGACTTAGTACATCCGTCAATTGAAGTGCTACATTAGAATAAACAGATAAATTATATCACTTTTTGAAAGTGTACTGGCCAAGTTCATCTTTTTCGTCCTTGAGCTTAACCATCCGTCGCAGACGATTGAGGAACACATTGTACGAAGCCCGCGGATGCTCTTGTGCTATTTTACCAGATGCCACAAAATGTCGCTTAAGGTCTTGCACAAAAAACATGTTTCAGAGCAGACGCGGCCTCCAACATACTCCAGACAGTGAAATTCATAGGGTTTAGGTTCGGCAGGGGTTCGGATGGGCCCTCCTTAAAGATGCGCGGCTACAAAGCAAGACCATGCTGAGGGTGGCTGGGTTCGATTCCCGTTGCCGGTCTAGACAATTTTCGGATTGGAAACTGTCTCGACTTCCCTGGGCATAAAAGTATCATCGTGTTAGCCGCATGATATATGAATGCATAAATGGTAACTTGGCTTGGTTAATAACTGTGGAAGTGCTTTTTGAACACTAAGCTGCGAGGCGGCATTGTCCCAGTGGGGGATGTAATGCGAATGAAGAAGAAGAAGAAGGTTCGGCAAACTCGATGGGCGCTCTTAGCTCGAAATGAACCCTGGAAACCCCTTAGTTGGGTTTTCTTCACTTTTTGTGACGGCGTCTAATCCTGTCGTAAAACCCATCCCCTGGTATCAAAATAACGAAGTGCTCACGGTTCGACCATATTTCGAGACAAAATTTTCAAAACGACTTATATGCTTTTGTAAATAAAGATTCAAACGACGATTAGACAAATCTGATAGCTCTCCCACGCAAACCAAACCAGCAATAGGCAGGGGAAGGTTCCGCTACCTGTTGATGGTGTTGGTTTGCGTGGAAGAGCTATCAGATTCGTCAAATCGTCGTTTGAATCTTTGTTTACAAAAGCAGATAAGTTGTTTTGAAAATTTTGTCTTGATTTAGTAGAATCATTTCCCAATACGTATTTTGCATCATATAATTTTTACTTATGTAGCAGATCAATTGCCAGATCCTACATATTGAAATTTCTTGCGATTGCCCAACATTTAGTAGCTTAGATCGCGGTTTTTTGAACGAGTCTTCTTTTAAATTTCCGAAACTTCAATAAATGTTATCTAGATTACAGTCAGTCAAATGGCAGTGCTGTCGAACTTGGGTTACAGCATGAAGAAGCTTGAGGTAAATTTCTATTAAACTTTCTATCGGAAGCGATCACGAGGAACTTTGTCTTTCTACTTTCAAGACACTTAGTGTACGGTCTTCGAGTGTGAACTTTGATTAAGGTGGTGAGATTGGGTCATCGCTCTCACTGACAGTCTGGAGGTTGGATTTTTTTATAATTTAATTTTTTTGTCCTCAGATTCACACATTCAAACCATTTAATTGATATTATTGGTTGTTGAAAGAAGATCAACCTTATTGTCGCCCAGATGACCATACGTAAAAACTATACAATTTCTCCAAAAACGAACTTTTAATGCTATCAAACATATCTGCTTGAGCTTGAGCTTTGAGCTTGATTGACTACCCGTAGTTGCTAATCCATTATGACCAGATCAGCTGTTCTTGCACAGAGAACCAACAGATGTTCGCTTGGGACTAGCACTCATCTTCAATGTACAAGTACTGGTCATCTCATTTGTTAGGTCATACTGGCGCCTGCCACGTCAGAATGCAAGTCAATGTAGGGAAAGGGGAGGAAATGATGATGTAATCACTCGCCCACTGCAAGCCGAATATACCTCTGCACTTGCCACGAGTTCATACGGAATTTTTTATTATTGGAATTTTTGGGTTAGGTTCAAGAGGCAGAGGTTCGTCTTGGTTAACGAGCTGCCAATGTTATAGATAGAAGCAACTGATGAAATTTCTAATTAGATGTAGGGAAACGAGCTTTTTAAGTTCATTTCCAATTCTAGCAGCTACTGCTAGAATAGTCAAGTTGAAGGGTATAGGATAGAAATGGAAACGGTATGGAAGTCCATTTCCAGTTCTAGCGATTGCTAGAACATGAGAAATATAGAGAAAGATGCAAAGTAGGAGAATGGAACGGACCTGGGATTGAACCCACGACCTTCTGCGTATGAGGCAGAAGCAGTAGCCATATGACTACGAAGTCCGTTGAATGCTATCAAACATCTCTGAATAACAAACTTAGAAAATTCCTATACCTGTGTGCTAATGTATGTTTGTATGTAATTAGTAACATTGAAATTGTAACACTTTTATACAGGAAGACTTGACTTTGATTGCAATAAGTTCTATTCGTGACGATAAGTCACTACATACATTTAGAAAGTGTTGTGTAAATAGCGTAAATAGTGATTTTATTCACAATGTTTGTGTCTAAACACTTCTTAATAAACACGATAAAAGTGGTATCTTCACTAGGTGGAACCACCTGGTTTGTTTTAGTAAAATCGACAGTATAATTTACGCTTGCATGCAACTGAGCGCCTAATAGTTTATTTCTCAAATAGTAATTCATCACCAACACGACATGTTCAACTAGGCAAAGTCGCCTCAGTGGAGCATGTGGTAAGGCATTGCGCAATGATATTATGGTTCATCTTAAATTTGACACAAGGAAATGGTATCGTAATAAACGAAACGATTGCACGATTATATAATAATGTGTCCTGCAATGTTGGAAGACACGCAGAGCACTCCATTTATCAAATTTTATATCCACTGTGTCTTAATCAATGCCGAGTAGAGAAAGTCAGCGTCCACGATTTATACCTACTTGTTGTTGCATGTATGCAGTGCGTATCGTCCCTCTTCATCGGTGCGGAACTCCAGCGTGAAGAGCGTATCTTCGCCCCATGGAATGTTGGCGTCGACATGGATTTCGTCTTGCGATTCCGATAGATGCGCAAACCGTTTGCGTCCAACGGCGCGTAGATTAACCTGGTGCGAAAATGATGGAAAAATATATTATGGAATTAGTGTCGGTGTTGATCGAGGCTTCTCTCTCGCACTTAGTTGGGAAGACCAAAAACAACAATCTTCACTTTTCTAGCTTGGCACATTTTTGGGATTTCCCACTTCGTGGATAAGGGCAATTGGTTCAGAAGAAAATATCAATCAGCAATGAAATGCTAATTGATGAGTAATGGATAGCTGAAATCTACTAACTTCATCTTATCGCGTCGTCATATTTTTATAAGTCCTCACCTGTGGCCTAGCAGCAAGATGCACACTCCAAAACTCCTCCTTGCCCGGGGCTTTGGCAGTGCAGGTCAGCTTTTCCGGGGTACCACCGAGGAAGTAGCCACGTTGCTCGTTCTTCAGTGCCCATCGTCCTGAGTTGTCATCGGCGATGCTGATCTGGAACCGACTGCCAGCGTCGCGTTCCTCCGATTCACACAGGACATTGCCGAATGAGTCCACCGACAGATATCGGCCCAAATGTGACTTCAGATAGATGACACCTACACGTGGTGGGGAAACAGACAGAAAGAAACAAAAGCTACACATAATCACTTGTTTTAATCGCATAGTGTTTGATGAGAGATGGTTTATCTAATATAAATAGTGCTGTAGTTAAGAGATGGTCAATAATCTATCATATATTAGCACATAATCTTAATTATTTTTCGGAGATTGTTATTCTCCACCAGCAACAGATTTCAATTATATGTTTAGAAGCACAAGTAAGTTGTGAATCTACAGAAATAATCAGTTAGTAACATTGGCGAAAATGAAAATGATATTGTGATCATTCGTAGGTATTGCAATAGCATATTGAATAGATTTGATTAATTTCACGTTACAACTTGTAAATCAGTTTCAAGGTCGAATCAAGGCATGGCATTTTCGACTCGAGAATGAAGCCTTTAGAAGAAAAGTTTCTAACAAGATCTGTGGGAAGGTTCTCGATTCAGTGACCCTTACCCTAGATGCGATCTTGACCAGTCAAATTGATGTGTATGTTGAAGGTATTACCTTCCTTTATTATTTCCAATTTAAACCGAGTTACAGTCTATCAATTTTCAGTGAAATTCAAAAAGCAACAAGTGATTCAATGGTTTGTTATTTGCAAACATGACCCTGACCAATTCAATTTTGTGCGCAATGGAAGAAAATGATAGTATGAGGCATGGAAATGACATCGAAATATTTTTAGGTTATTATGATTATTACCTGGAACCTTTCTCGACTACAAATACTAAACTTCAACACTATTTTAATTGATACAGGTAAATTGATGCATAGTGATGCATATGCTATGACTTCAACTACAACGTTGACTGATCTAACTGGAGCACGGATCTTTACAAGGAAGACATTAGCTATAGGGATTCAGGGGAAAATGTGAACAGATGTAATTAAAATCTAAACAGAAATCAACAAACAACAGTGAAATCAAAACACTAAAGAATATCACGCCCGAAAACTAAAACAAAAACATGAATAAGGATTACCTTTATCGTCTGTTTTTGGATTGGCACCTGGCTGCCAGCGTTCTACAACGAGTGAGATAGATGAGAAGAGACATAGTGGATGAATTGTTTGAGAAGATGTAAGGTCTGTAGGTAATGAATTGTGTTTTATGCTATGAGAAAAAATAAACGCTTGAAACATGAGAAAACTGGCCATGCAAAATATCTGGAAATAACTCAGCGCATATTAAGATTACGTAGTGTGGAGCAGAACTAAAACAAGATAATCATGAATCTAAAAAAATTGTAGACAAGCTTTTAGTCTCAGGCCTGTTTTTTTTTCTTTTCCCAATTATTTAGGGTTGAACACCGTCAAAGACTTCCTTCTTCTTTATTGGCATTACATCCCCCACTGGGACATTGCCGCCTTGCACCTTAGTGTGCATTAAGCGAGGTTTCTAAGACAAGTTACCATTTTATTTTTGCATTCGTATATCATGAGGCTAACCAATGCCCAAAAAAGTCGAGAAAATGTCCAACTGAAAATTTCCTAGACTGGATCGGGAATCGAACCCCACCCTCAGCATCTTACCCCATGACAAAAGAGGGTCAACTCGTGCGGTAAGATGCGTAGGTACAAAGCAAGACCATTCTGAAGGTTGCTGGGTTCGATTCAGTATCGCGATTTTAAAAACCATTAGCACAACCAATCCGATCAGAAACTTAAAGTCTATGGCCTTCCAGGAGATCATAAATATCCGTTAAAAGTCAATTTTCGAAGCTCCCATTGAAAACAATATCCAGTTTTTTTTCGAGTGACGTTAATGCTTCAACTCAAGGTTGTTCTCCGGATGATTCACACGATATGCGCTTTTTATTTTAATCATTTTTCATGAAAGTATTTCGATTGAAAACTTTCCCAATTGCCAAGTACCTAACACTTCTTTAATGAAGATGTAATGAGATATACCTATTTTGATGCGGTCGATAAAGTAATTTGGAAAATTGTGTTTTTCACTACACTCCCCCCACCGAATTGGTCGCTCGTTCTGAGGTCGCCAGTTTCCCTGCACGCTGGCCACATGCGCAATGCGCATCTTCCTCGATTGCACACAGTCAGCAAGTGCGGGGTCTACCCCGAAGCCGACGTCCTCTTCCAGGTTCTCTGCTAAACATGACTTTTGCTGGTCTCTCTTCCGGCATACGCACTACATGTCCAGCCCACTGTAATCTGCCGTATTTGTATTCTTTAGATGCATTCAGCTTAATGATCAATCCCCCTATTAGTGAGATGAAAAAAAAAAATGTTTTCCATTTTTCAACATACAAGGTTCGTGTCTTCACAAAACTTGTAGCAAAACTTTCCCTGAAAAACTTTCTCAATGACGCCAAGTTCGTAATTTCATTATTTTGGAGATATGTCACGTTTTATGCCGACAACCCATTAAAAATGTGTTTTTCAACCTTTTTGCCTTTCTCGTTTACTAAGTATACGTAAAGGCTATATGATCACTCCAAAACCAAATTTTGGATAGAAGGCTCGGAGACCCATAGTTTTATATACCAATCGACTCAGCTCGACGAATTGAGGTGAGGTGCTGTTTGTGTGTATGTATGTATGTATGTATTTTGTAGACACACTTTTTGGAACTTAGCATTGGCCGCAACAAGTTCCATTCGACTGAGAATCCTGTCCCATTGCTTGTTATTGAAAATTGGCCATTTTGGACTATGGGATCAGAAGTTATGGCCAAAATACTATTTTTTATGCGCAAAACACACTAAATACACTCACTTATATTTTTCAGTATTTTTTTACGAGAAAGGCACCAACATCGCTAGGTGAATTAATCAGGGTTTTGATTATCATTACCACAATTTTTGCATGTTCTATGGAGTTTTAGAAGTAAGTATGAAGTTCTAGAAAATATTAAAATACGCAATTTGGTGTTGCGACATAAAAACTTCAAAAATAAAGAATTTATAACAGTTTTATGGATTTTTTAGGCATATTTGATTTAACTGCAACTTGACAAGAGGACAATTGTGGCAGACAATCATACGCATTTCAAAGTAGAAGAAATTAACTATGATTTAATACATGAACTGTCGAATTCTATGCGGATCTAAGGTATGTTTAATCACAAACAGTTTCCTACTGTTCAAAACAAATCTCAATCCTCGGTATTTTATTTTGCCATTACTCTGGTGAAACTTCAAGTAGGCTTAACATCATGCCAGGTTGTTTCGATCATAACTTCATGCAAATATGCTCTCAGATTATTATACCCTTTAATATTTGCACAAAAAGTTTAGTTTCATGGAGTTGATGAAACAATGCACCATGCGTCTCCATATGTCTATGCTTATATGATAAACCTTATATGATAAACTTGTAGGCATGAATAATAATATATCTCCAAAAGTAATGAAATTACGAATTCAACGTCTACAACGATTTTTTCCAGAAGAAAAATTGATGATGATGATGATGATGATGATGTGACATGTGATGGCATGTGATGAATATGTTATAAAGTGAGAAAAATATTTTTTATCTCACTTTTAGGAGGATCGATCATTAAGCTGAATATCACCTTAGAAACGCATTAACTTACTGATGAAATATCTGGAAGACACCATTAGGCTAAATCGTATAATAAAAGTGTTATAATAAATAAACGCGTTAAAAAAGCAATTTTCGCCACTGTGCGATGTCAGCATTTTGTACACTTGATACAACTCGTGATTCATGCGTTTGAGCCATTCACCATTTCGTCTGAGCCATTAACGCCGCCAAGTGTTACAGGTATACAGGGCGCAGTATTTTCCGCTCAAACACCCCGAGAATTTTTTTTAACATCCATGCTTCATGGCCGTACAGGGCGACTAGACGAACCATCGATGTGTACAGAGCTAGTTTTGACTGTGTCTATAGGCTGCGAGACATCAGCTGGCTACGCAAACCGTCAAAAGATCTACTTGCAACCGCAACATGTCTTCTCACTTCGCGGCTAACGTCATTATCACGTGTAACGATTTGATAGAGTTTATGAATAGTCCTATTCTTCCAGTTTCCCATTTAAAAGGCACGAAAGCCTCTTCCACTGCTCTGCGGGCTACACCAATGATGTCGATATCATCCGCAAAACCAAGGTGCTCCTAAGACTTGTTGATGATGGATCCGTTTTTTTGCACACCAGATCTTCAAATTGCACCTTCCATGGCTATGTTGAATAGCAGATTAGAGAGCGGATCGCCCTGCTTTAATTCATCTAACGTCACGAACGAATCGGATGTCTCATCAGATATTCTGATTGTATACCATTTCGCCGAAAACCATTTCGCGGACTTTATTATCGCGGCTGAACATTTCGCGGAATAACATTTGGCGGTATGTAACTTTTTGCGGTACGACATTTGGCGGATTGTATCTTTTCGCCGAATTACTTTTGTACGGAATGTACTATTTCGCAAAATAATAATAATAATAGCTTAGTGTTCATTAAAAAATCGAGAAAATATCTAATCGCTGAACTTCCTATACCGAGCCAGAAGTATAACCCAGCCACCTACAGCATAGTCTTTAGGGTGGTTCAAAAAATCGATTTTGCTCCACAGTGATCATCTGATTTTTTACCATGTTCTGAGTGTCCTCTGAAAATTTGAGCTCATTTGGATTAAAACTGATTTAGCACAAGCCGTTTCAAGTTTGCATGCAAATTAGTATGGGGATATTTATTTTTTCATTATACTGTTAATGACGCTTCCCCATCAAGCACAGGTTAGAAGAAAACCTACATAGCTAAAAGGGATACTCAACAGCTTTCACCCAACGAAAACCGCATGTTGATTAATCGTCCCAATAATTAGTAATCGATTTTAAGACAGGTTGCGAATCTTTAGTCATGATCGTTCAACTTCTTTGAGGGCATCACTGAAATGTGCAGTGCAACATAGTAGCCTGAATTTGTGTGTGATATCTTTCCGCCACGAGCAGCAATGTTGTCTGTTGATGAGTTATGCAATTAGCTCCAGAAAACCACGGTATAGATTAAATTCGATTACTAAATATTGGAACGATTAATTGAGATGCGGTTTTCACTGAGTGAAAGCTGTTGAGTATTCCTTTTAGCTATGTAGGTTTGTTTTTTAACATGCGTTTGATGGGGAAGCATCATTAACAGTATAATTAAAAAATAAATTTTCCCATACTAGTTTGCATGCAAACTTGAAACGGCTTGTGCTAAATCAGTTTTAATCCAAATGAGCTCAAATTTTTAGAGGACACTCAGAACATGGAAAACAATCAGATGAGCACTGTGGAGCAAAATAGATTTTTTGAACCACCCTAAGTCTTACTTGGCAGCCACGCATCTTCCCGCACGGATAAGGAAGACTTCCAATATGTAGAATTAGGTTTCGAAATTTCAATTGCCTTTTACAAATACTTTATTATATCTGGTAGAGGGGCCGGATATCATGAAGGAAGTATCTCTTCTCTTTACTTTGTTAGGAATAGACGTTTTTATGAATAACCTTTATTTCTTCTGTTCGCCTTATACCGAGAAAAATATTCATTTAAAGAAGACATTATATCCTCCCTGCGCTATGTACCGCAAAGACGCATTTATTCATAGAAAGCATTACCCCTCCCTTCGCCTTGTCCCGGGCAGACGCCCCAACTAACAATGTAAGCTGAATAAGCTATTTTATTAGCTGAAGAAGCCATTCTTTAACTGAATAAGTCCCTTATCAACTTTCAATGTTTGTTGGGGCATCCATTTAAAGAAGGCATTACCCCTCTTTTCACCTTGTTCCGGGCATACGCGTGCTTTGAAAGAAGGCATTAGCAACTCCTTTCGCCTCATACCGGGCAGACGCATCCATTTAAAGGAGGCATTACCCCCTCCCTTCGCCTTCTTCCGGGCAGACGCATCCATTTAAAGAAAACATTATCAACGCCTTCCGCCTCATACCGGGCAGACGCATCCATTTAAATAAGGCGTTTCCCCTCCCTTCGCCTTATACCGTCAGACGGCAGACGCGTTCTTTGAAAGATGGTATTATCAACTTCTTTCGCATCATACCGGGCAGACGCATCCATTTAATGATAGCGTTACCCCTCCCTTCATCTTATACCAGGCATACGCGTTCTTTTAAAGAAGGCGTTCTCAACTCCTTTCGCCTCATATCGGACAGACGCATCCATTTAAAGAAGGCGTTACCCCTCCCTTCGCCTTCTCCCGGGCAGACGCATCCATTTAGGGTGATTATACAACATAGTCAGAAATCGGCCATTTTGTAAACCACGTGCTTTTCCAATATTTTTTTCAAGAGCACGAGATTTAAGAATCATAACGCGTATGGGGCTGAAATAATGGTAGATCGTTTGCTTAGTTATGCTGAACAATCATAATTTGAGTTAGGCACTGTACGAAAACTATTAAGCCAGATTTGGGCTTTTGGAAATGTATGTGAACAAACGTGTGGTGAATTTGAAATTCACCACGGGCGTCATTGTATAATCACATACACTATACAATCGCCCAACGGTGTCAGGCCATTTGGCCGAATGCCGTCTGGCCGAATGCCGTTTGGCCGAACGCCATTTGGCCGAATGCCGTTTGGCCGAACGGGTCGTTTGGCCGAATGCCGTTTGGCCGAATAGTTAAAAAAAATTAACCTCAAATTACGAGTAGCGAAGGGTGAGAAATGAAACGTGAGTAATGAGAAGTAAGATGTGAGAAGGGAGATGTGAAAAGAGAACTTTTTCCTTTTTCTTCCTCCTCTTTTCTTCTCCTTCCTTTTCCTTCTTCCTTCTTCTTCCTTTACCTTCTTCTTCCTTCTCCTTCTTCCTCCTTCCTTCTTAATTTTTCCTTCTTCCTTCTCCTTCTTCATTTTTCCTTCTTTCTTTTTCCTTCGTACTTGTCCCTTTTCCCTTCTTCCTTTTACATTCCTCTTTCTTTCTTCTTTCTTATTCCTTCTTCCTTCCCCCTTCCTGCTGCTTCCTTCTTCCTTCTTCTTCTTTCTTCTTCCTTCTTCCTTCATCCTTCATCCTTCTTCTTTCTTCCTTCTTTCTTCATCCTTCTTCTTTCTTCCTTCTTCCTTCTTCCTTCTTCCTTCTTCCTTCTTCCTTCTTTCTTCTTCATTCTTCTTTCTTCCTTCTTCCTTCTTCCTTCTTTCTTCCTTCTTCCTTCTTCTTGTTACCATTTTTCTACTTCCTTCTTCCTTCTTCTTCTAACTTCTTCCTTCTTCCTTCTTCCTTCTTCCTTTTTCTTTCTTCCTTCTTCCTTCTTCCTTCTTCTTTCTTTCTTCTACCTTCTTCTTCTATCTTCTTTTATCTTCTTCCTTCTTCCGTCTTCCTTCTTCCTTCTTCATTCTTCCGCTTCTTCCTTCTTCCCTCTTCTTTCTTCCTTCTTCCTTCTTCCTTCTTCCTTCTTTTTTCTTCCTTCTTCCTTCTTCCTTATTCTTTCTTACTTCTTCTTTCTTTTTTCTTTCTTTCTTCTTCCTTCTCCTTCTATCTTCCTCCTTCTATCTTCTTCCTTTTTCGTTCTTCCTTCTACCTTCTTCCCCTTCTTCCTTCTTCTTTCCTCTTCCTTCTTCCTTTTTCCTTCTTCCTTCTTCCTTTTTCCTTCTTCCTTCTTTCTTCTTCCTTGTTCCTTCTTCTTCCTTCTTATTTTTTCCTTCTTCCTTCTTCCTCCTTCCTTCTTCCTTCTTCTTTCTTCCTTCTTCCTTCTTCTTTCTTCCTTCTTCTTGTTTTCTTTTTTCTACTTCCTTCTTCCTCCTTCCTTCTTCCTTCTTCTTCTAACTTCTTCCTTCTTTCTTCTTCCTTCTTTCTTCTTCTTTCTTTCTTCTACCTTCTTCTTCTATCTTATTTTATCTTCTTCCTTCTTCTTTCTTCCTTCTTCATTCTTCTCCTTCTTCCTTCTTCTTTCTTCCTTCTTCCTTCTTTTTCTATATTCTTCCTTCTTCCTTCTTTCTTCTTCCTTCTTCCTTCTTCCTTCTTACTTCTTCCTTATTCCTTCTTACTTCTTCTTTCTTTATTCTTTCTTTTTTTTCCTTCTCCTTCTATCTTCATCCTTTTTCCTTCTTCCTTCTACCTTCTTCCCCTTCTTTCTTCTTCCTTCTTCCTTTTTCCTTCTTGCTTCTTCCTTCTTCCTTCGTCCTTCTTCCTTCTTTTTTCTTCCTTCTTCCTTCCTGCTTCTTCCTTCTTCCTTCCTGCTTCTTCCTTCTTCCTTTCTCCTTCTTCCTTCTGCCTTCTTCCTTCTTCCTTCTTTATTCTTCCTTTCTTTTTTCTTCTTCCTTCTTCCATCTTCCATCTTCCATCTTCCTTCTTCCTTCCTCCTTCTTCCTTTTTCCTTCTTCTTTCTTTTTTCTTCCTTCTTCCTTCTTCCTTCTTCCTTCCTTTTTCCTTCTTCCTTCTTCCTTCTTCCTTCTTCTTCCTTCTTCCTTCTTCCTTCTTCCTTCTTCCTTCTTCCTTCTTCCTTCTTCCTTCTTCCTTCTTCCTTCTTCCTTCTTCCTTCTTCCTTCTTCTTTCTTCCTTCTTCCTTCTTCTTTCTTCCTCTTCCTTCTTCCTTCTCCCTTCTTCCTTCTTCCTTCTTCCTTCTTCCTTCTTCTTTCTTCTTTCTTCCTCTTCCTTCTTCCTTCTTCCTTCTTCCTTTTTCCTTCTTTCTTCTTCCTTCTTCCTTTTTTCTTCTTCCTTCTTCCGTTTTCCGTTTTCCTTCTTCTTTCTTCCTTCTTTCTTCTTCCTTCTTCCTTCTTCCTTCTTCATTCTTCCTTCTTCCCTCTTGCTTCTTCTTTCTTTTTTCTTCCTTGATTCTTTCTTCTTTCTCTTTCCTTCTTCTTTATTTGTTTTTCATTCAGAGAATTTCAACTATTCGGCCAAACGGCATTCGGCCAGATGGCGTTCGGCCAAATGACCCTTTCGGCCAAATGGCATTCGGCCAAACGACATTCGGCCAAACGGCATTCGGCCAAATGACCCCAAACCCGCCCAACCTTTATGGTATCTAATAGAGCAGAAGTTGATTGGGACAGAACAGTCCTTGCTCCAAGTGATCTCACACTCGCTAGTAGTTTTCCTTATAGGACATTTTCAACACAATTCCCCTCGCGGGATGAGTTGACATCTGGCTATTTGGAGAGAAGTATGTCGGACAGCATTGTTTGTTATACTGACGGCTCCCTCTTCGAAGGTAGAGCGGGTGCAGGTGTCTACTCGCGTGAGCTAAGATTGGAACAGTCCCACTCACTGGGTAGACACTGCACTGTCTTTCAAGCGGAAATATTTGCCATTATGTGTGGAGTGCAATCTGCACTTCAGAAACACATAATGGGCAAAGTAATATACTTCTGTTCAGATAGTCAAGCAGCTATCAAAGCCCTCGCTTCGGCCAACTCAAGGTCGAAGTTGGTAATCGCATGTCGAACTCAAATAGAGGAACTGAATTCAGTTAATACATTGCACCTTATATGGGTACCTGGCCATTCTTCCATAGCTGGAAACGAATCGGCTGATGAGTTTGCTCGCACTGACTGGAGCATCACAAAACTTTATTAGTCTTGACCCAGCTATTCCAATATCTAAGTGTTGGGTGAAGTGTTTGATTAACTCTTGGGCTTCCACTCAACACAAACGGTATTGGAGTAGTTTGGATTCATGTCGACAAACAAAATTGTATATCCGAGAGCCATCTCCGGTAGTAGCTAACTATTTAGCTAATCTGTCTAAACAGAATTGCAGTGTCTTAGTTAAGGTTTTGACAGGTCACTGCCGACTCAACTATCACATGGCAAATATTCAACGTGTTGAATCCTTTGTCTGTGATGGTTGTGAATCCGATTATGGAACTTCTTATCATCTGATATGTAACTGCCCAGTTTATGCGCAACTGCGTTTCCAAATATTTGGTAAACACTTACTAAGTGAAATTGACTACAGAAACCTGAACCTTCAAAGCATTCTGTTGTTCATAACCCGTTGTGGTAAGGAGCTATGAGCTTTTGTACGTGTTGTATACGTTGTATGCCCTCTTCAAGGGTACCTTTCCTCAACTTCCCATTTTTCTCCCATCCATATTCCTTTCCTTTTTGTTCACTTCCTTTTCCGTCAGGTGCGTGATGAGAAAAGCTGTGAAGGCGATGGCACAAATCTCCCGAATGAGGTGAACGTGCCCCTGGAGCCGACGTTCTGATACCTGAAGCCAGATTTGGGCTTTTGGAAATGTATGTGAACAAACGTGTGGTGAATTTGAAATTCACCACGAGCTTAATTGTATAATCACCTTAAGGAAAGCATTATCTCTCTTTTCACCTTGTCGCTGGCAGACGCGTTCTTATAGGCTCTCTCTGGTTTGCTAAAAATAGCAGGAGGTAAGTATAGGTTTACTCGGTTTTCCCCGGTCAAAAGCCGACCCTGATAGCGATGAGGTTTACAAAGGTTTTATTCCTCAAAAGGGTGGAGCTTCGACTAAAGTTGCTATGCTGTAATGAAGAACTCATGCCATGCGCGACGAAAGCCCAGTTAATGCTCAAATTTCCTACAGCTCCGCAAGGAATTAAAAGCGGGAAAAGCGACTGCACATACTAAAATGTTTATTATTAAAGTTTTCAATACTCTTCCCGTATAAAGCAATACTTGGGTGGCAGATCAGATATGTGCTGAATTAATTTATTTTTACATTTTTTGTTTTGTCAATATAAAAAAAACTACATTTAATAGAAAATCTCTTAATAGCTTTCCATTTTGATATAATTGAAGAAACTTATCGAAATGAGTTAATTGTAAAACATTCTCCGTGAAATTTCTGAAGCACTACCGGTGTGAAATAGTACAAAGAATGTCCCGTAGATATTCCGAAGAATTTCTAGTGGATATTTCAAAGAATTCCTAGTGGAAATTCCAAAGAATTTCCCGTGCGAGTTTTAGAGAATTTCCCGTGGAAATTCCAAAAAAGTCTCGTTGGAATCCCAAAGCATTTCCTTTTGAAAATCCAAAGACATTCCCGTCGAAATTTTGAAGATTTTTTTGTGAAAATTTCGAAGAGTATAACGCAAAGAGGAATTTAAGAATTACCTATGGAAGTTATTCGTAATTTGCAACGGTAATTAACTCTGGAAATTACGAATAACTGTCTTTGAAAAAGAATTACGAATAAGCAGCATGGATTTTTCAAAGGTCGCTCTACCGCTACAAATTTAATAGAATTCATTGACTATTCTCTTAATGCAATGGATAATGGTAACTACGTGGAAGCTCTGTACACTGACTTTAGCAAGGCGTTTGATCGTATTGACATTCCAATGTTACTCTTCAAATTGCAAAAAATTGGAATTGAGCCAGGACTCCTTAGATGGCTTGAATCTTATCTCACAGACCGGCAACAAATAATAAAATTTAACGGAAAGAAATCCAATCCCATTCAAGTCACTTCAGGAGTTCCACAAGGCTCTCATCTTGGCCCTCTTTTACTTATATTATATGTAAATGACATTACCTTCATTCTCAAAAATATAAAGATTTTAATTTATGCCGATGACATAAAGCTATTTATGGAAATAAAAAATGAAGACGACATAATCATATTCCAGAATAAAATACACATGTTCTATACATGGTGCAGAAAAAGCCTATTGCAACTGAATGTTAAGAAATGCAACATAATATCATTCAGCAGAAAAAGAATAACACCAAATACACAAATTGTATTAGGGAACAATACTGTAGAAAGACACGAAAGAGTTAGGGATTTAGGAGTGATTTTAGATTCGAAACTAACTCTTGTTGATCACTTGTAAGGGGGGTCTTGGTGGGGCCTCTAAAATTCCCAGCTTCTGCGCCAGACGGCCTAAGGTCGTCTGCCAGGAACTACTGATCAAAGTGCCCAGCTAACTTAATTGTTCAACCCCACAGCAAGACCACACTTGAAGACTTATTTCCCAATTCACTCAACTCACTGGTTCCCCAATTTCCGTATAAATTGATTGTGAATTCCTATTTCAATAAAGTTGTTGGCGACGTGTCAGAAGATTCATGGTAAAAGATTTATTCAAAAATAGTGCATATTTTCATGCTAACGCGATCGCGAATCAAGAACAAATTTTATTAATATTCTCAAGGCATTTCATTTTCCTATCGTTCCGTTTCGATCTACAATTCTAATAACGATCGCTTTCGATCGGATCTCTAACCTATCTGTGACGTCACGGTCGAATTTTAATCATGGTATGCGTTGTAGACTATTAAACTTTCTCTCTTTTTGTGGTTTTCTGGCTATATACGTTTTACTAGTGTGTATCCTTAACAATGTATGGTACTTACGGCCTCGTACCTACTTCACCGTACCCTCCTAGACTGATGATGGGCCTTGACGAGCTGCATGCAGCCGACGGCGATCGTTGACGAACGTTGGCGCCGATAGTGCGGAGGCCGCCCGCAAGCGACGAATGGATGGACGCCGGCTTGGGTGTTCGTAGTCAAACGACGACGCCGATATTGTTGTGGCCGCCAGCAAGCGACGAATGGTTGGACACCGGCTTGGGTGATCGTAGTCAAACGACGACGCCGATATTGTTGTGGCCGCCAGCAAGCGACGAATGGATGGACGACGGCTTGGGTGTTCGTCTGGTGATTGCGCAGGTCGGCAGCGACCTATCGGCGGCGCACCTAGCCACCCCCAGGACAGTCGAAAACGAACGGGTAGGATGCACTTAAACGAACTACGGTGGTCGCTACGGGTATTGCAGTTGTCGCTAGGAGATAGGAAGGCGGACGGCTGATCTCGATTTTAGGTGGACGGAAGCTTGCACAATCTTGGCGCTTGGAAGTACGTGAGCCAGTGATCAATCCTGCTGGCGTGGCAATCTTCCCCGCTAGATCACTCGCAGGAAACTAACCACCTTAACACGGTGGGAATGCGAGGCCGAGTTTTCGTATACGTTGGCCGACGCTCTCCGGATGGCCTATTATGGCCCGCAGCCACGATGCTATAGGACGCACCCAGGCGGAATGATCTTTTGCTTCCCTCGCGCTTATTCGGTGGGTAGTTACCGAGGAACAGCCCAATTCTGCCGTTGGCCGGCACGTGCAAGCTAATATACATGAGAGAATTTGGGTTAGGATACACACTCACTTTCTACTAATCTGTACACAAATACCTTTCAACTGTCTGTTTGTTTCACGAATTTTAGTTTCGTTTATTCGGAACTCAAAACTGATTCTCGGTTCTGTTAAATAACAAATTTTCAAACTTAAGAATTTCATTCTTTTCACCAGATCATTGGACTTACAAAAAATATTGTCCATACTCTTCACGACTCACGATTTCGTAACTTTGGACAATAGTAAAATTGTAACACCTCTGAAAATATTAACAACTTTAATGATATCACTATAAAGATTCTCTTATTCTTATTTAACTACTTTTTAAAGGAAGAATTACGGCACGGTTTCACTTCACTGAATAAAACTTTTTTATAGCTTTCTGACTCGGCGGTCTAGCAGGGAAAGATCGAGTATGTATTTCGTCCCCCACAGGAGACCTCGGTTTTTCTAGAATTTCGCATTTCCACAATTATTTCCGTTCTCTTGATTGGTATTAACCTTAGTAAAATTTTCTTGATAGATAATCCAGTTACTAGTCACCCATTAAACGCTCATTTACACTATCATCAAAATCCGCACTACTCGAGTCGAGCACTACATATTCTTATAGAACTTATCGTTTCTCTTTTGAAACGAACGTTGTTCGTTTCATTTCTCCGTACTCTCCCCAAAAAAAATATTCTAATATTTTTTTTTCATGCCTAATCTTCAACCTAACTCTAGATTTTAGTCGATAATTTCACTAAACCGCTTTGTTCCATGCAACTTTGTAAATCTATGGTGGGTATATGTCAACTGATCTTTTATTCCGAGGAAGCGATTTGTAAATCTGAACCGAACCGACACCAGTTTCGAACTGATTATTTACTTCATTACCCCCATTCTACGAAAGCCTACCCCAATCTTTATATTGGGAATTAACAACACCCGAAGTGATATCCAATACTATCATATTCCATATCTGAAAAATGTTCATATACATATTCATATTGAAAAAATGATATCAATTTTTATATCATCAAACCCATCTTCTATAGATGGACATATACATCCTCAGTATTTATCCATCTTTTCTTCCTCTGGATACCTAATCTATACAAACCGGGCTATTGCACTGTTATCGTATGTACTACTGATTCGATAATGTGCTGAGAGCTGATGCTCACAGCACAGCTGATCAGGTTTCTATTGTCAATTGAATTTGGAACGGGCAAATGCATGGAACCTGGACTTTGAAATTGTTCACGAAAAATTATAAACTAAACGTAAGTATACCAAATATATTTTTTCTAATTATTCTGATTCCAATGTTTCTAATTATTCTTTTTATTTTCTTCAGGTTCAAAATCGTATTTCGCAGCAAATTTAGAAATTTTCCATTTATAGTCGTACGTGTATTATGTTGATTTCTCATCTGGTTCACCAGAACCACAAGGAAAATGGAATTCATTCAGTGTTCGTTTCGAACTTTCGGTGTCTTTCCTTACAAAGATGCAAAAGTTCAATGACCCATTATGGAGTTAAGTTTTAAGTTAGTTCAATTATTTCCACACTATTGTTGCTTTAGGGGTTTGGTAAGTATTTTTGTCTCAACCTACATTTCAGTTGTTATGAATTGATATTTTTGTTAGTATTATTATTTTTTTCATTTCTTCCATTTACTGTACTTTTCCGAATTTCGTGTTTTTATGTTGTGCTTCTCATAATGCAAACCTAGTTTTTATACATAGCTCTCTGTTTTGGACTTTAAAGTTTTTTGAGTTGAGAAACATGATACAGTCCTAATGCCTTTCCAGTTACATCTTGTAGTACGTAACAAACATCGCCTACCTTCTTTTTGACGATTGCCTCTGAATATTTTGGTGCTAGTTTAGCGTTAAACGCCTTCGATTTATCTGACAAGAAGTGATTTTTTTTTAGAATTTTTTGACCAACTTGGAAATCTAATATTTTACCAGATCTCAGGTTGTAATATTTGGAATATTTGTCATATGCTATCTTCAAATTCTTCCTTACTTCTTCATGAATGTTTTGTATTTTCTCGGCCTGTTCTTTCTCTTTAAGGGACTGGTTACAGTTAGTATCGCGCAAGTGCTGATACTCCTCGCCAGAGCTGATTTGATTCCTACCAAAATTTACAAAATATGGCGAGAAACCACTTGAGGAATGTGTTGCATTGTTTATTGCATTTGCAATCTTGTAAATATTTTCGTCCCATGAATTTTGTTCTTTTTTTATTAATGCTCTGATTGCTGAGGTTATTACTCTGTTTGTTCTTTCAGCATTGTTCACTTGGGGAAAATACACTGGGGTAAGCCATTGACTTACGCCGTACCTTTCTAACAGATTCTTGAATTCTTTCGAGACAAATTGTGCCCCATTGTCTGACAGCACTGTTTCGGGTACTCCAAACACTAGAAAAATCATATTTTCCATAAAGAAAACTAACTGCTTGGCTTTGGCCTCTTTTAATGGTTGAATGATTACGAATTTTGTGAAAATATCCGTAATCACCAAAAGACATGTATTTCCTGTTTTCTTGGCGCGTGGGAACGGTCCTACATAGTCTATAGCTATAATCTGCCATGGTTGCGTGGCCAGTTTCTGTTTTCCTATCGGAGGTGTATGATTGAGATTGTCTGATTTAGATGTTTTACACACTACGCAGCCAGTACAAAATCGTTTTGTCTCTGAGTACATTAAAGGCCAAAAATATTTTTCTCTTATCTTTTCTAATGTTTTTTCGAATCCTAGGTGTGCTTCTCGGTGTGTGTTTTGAATGATATTAATTCTTTCTTCCCTAGTTGGAACTATTTTCCAGTCGAATCTACTGTCTGTAATCTTTGTTTCATTTTTCACATATTTATAAATTTTATCATCAATTATTTTAAAATCTTTGTACTCATTGGGATTTTTGTGAATTTTTTCAATTAGCCTGTTGTGTTCTAAGTCCTCCCATTTTTTTGAAATGGTGTTGAGCGATCTTGATAGACAGTCTGCTGTTACATTATCGCGACCTTTGCGGTACTCGATTGTAAAATCAAACTGTTGAAGTTTGAGTGCCCACCTGCAAAGTTTGGCTGAACCTTTGTCGGCACTAACTTTGAATAACCAAACGAGACTACGAGCATCTGTGATTACTCGAAAGTGTGTCCCTTCGACATAGTTTTTGAACGCTTCTATCGCCCATAAAACAGCCAGGCATTCTTTTTCCACAGCTGCGTATTTTCTTCGGGTTGAGTTCAGTTTTTTACTAAAGTATGCTATAACTCGCTTCTCTCCTTTCTGAATTTGCGTTAAAACCGCACCAACTGCCAGATCAGATGCATCTGACTCTATAATAAATTCTTCAGAAAACTCTGGATTTGCTAATATTGGTGGGTTGATCAAAGCCTCTTTTAGCTGATCTAATGCTTCATTTGCTTCCGGAGTCCAGGTAAATTTCTTTTGGTCTTTTTTTAGGAGGTCAGAAATAGGAGCGGTAATATTACTGAAATTTTTGATGAATTTCTGGTAAAAATTTGCAAGACCTAATAAGCGCCTTATATCTTTTACTGTTTTGGGTTCCTGGTAGTCTAAAATTGGCCTAATTTTTTCCATATCTACTGAAATTCCATGCTCGGACACGACGTACCCTAAGTACCTTACACTTTTGCGGCAGAACTTTGATTTACTAAGACTGATAGTCAAATTTGCTTGGTTCAGTCTTTGAGCCACTTGTTGAATCAAGCGAAAATGTTCGTCTAGGGTTTTGGTTGCGATGATTATATCATCAAGATAGACCCATACGAATGGTTGTAAATCACAGCCTAAAACCAGGTCCATAAGTTTTGACATTGTGAATGGGGCTCCTTTGAGTCCAAAGGGCATGACTTTAAATCTAAAGAGCCCTTTGCGAGTTTTAAATGCCGTATAATTACGTGAGTCTTCAGCTAATGGTATTTGCCAATAGGCTTCTTTTAAGTCTATGACTGTAAAATATTTGGCTTGTTCGATTCTATGTAAAATTTCGTGCAAATTAGGCATGGGGTAAGCATCATTTTTCGTCGCTGCATTTACCCGACGGGAATCCAGACAAACTCTGAATTTTCCATTGGGTTTTTTAACTGGTAGCAAAGGACTTGCGAGGTCTGACTCACATGGTTCAATGACGTTCATTAGTATCATTCGCTCGATTTCCTCATCTACGAATTTCTGAATATATGGCGAACATTTATACATTGGAGAAGCTTTGATTTCTTCCCCAGGAATTAGTTTAATCTCATGCTCAATTCGCGATGTTCTGCCTATTTTATTTTCTTCGGAAACAGTGAAGCAATTGATTGAATCGATTAATCGCGCCCGTTCTTGGTCATTCAAATCATGTTCTGTTTCTATTTTCTCCACTGATAATGGTTCAAAATCAAGGGTAGGAATATCTAATGATAAATCTTCTTCTACGTTTAGGTTTTCATCGGCTGACTTTATGAAGTGATTAAATTTTAGCGTAATGGTCTCCTCATTGTTTGAAAAATAATTGTCTGCGAATTGTATTGCGTTTACCCCATTGCAATTTGTGAAATCTCTAATCAGTTGAACTTTGTTGTGTTTCACCTTAATTGCTGGAGCAATTTCGAATGATTTCCAAAAATTCACTCCTAAAATAAGTGTTTTGGCAAATTCGGTAACTATATACACGCGAATAATTTTGGTTACATTGTTAAATGTAATTGGTAGATTTACAAATCCTATGCAGCTGAAGCTAGTTTGACCTGCAGTATCAACTTTAAGTTTGGATTTCTGCAATTTGAAATTATATTTTGTTATCAAATCAAGTGAATTCATTACCGATATTTCCGCACCCGAATCCAATAGTGCATCTAATTCAGAGTCTACTATTTTTATTCTAATATGCGGACATTTTTTTGGTTCTATGAATAACTCATAAACTGTAACATTTGTGCTGTGCAATTCACTTTCGTTGGGGTTTGAGATTTTGCTAGGAACAGAATAACCCCTCAATTCTCTCCCGAATTCTCGTTTTTTTGGTTCTGCTGAGGCAAAACATGATTTTTGGGACAAGTAAAAAATGTCACCCCTGAAGTTCCACATGCGTGACAAAATAAAACTTTTGCTTGCCTGCAGTCCCTCCAACGGTGTCCATATTTTCGACAATTCCAGCAAAGTGTATCTGGTTTTCTAAATTGTTCTTGGGACCCATTTAGATCTGTCGTAATTTGGTTGTATTGTTTTGATCGATCTTTTATTTGTGCCTTTTCCCTTCTCTCATACGCACAAACCTCTACTTCATCTGAAGAAGTGGATGAGGAATTTGAACTTGCTTCTATATTCCTCACAAGCTTGCGGGATATATGAGAAGGTTTTGAGTAAATCCTACCACTATCCTTGTCTAATTGTTGACATAACATGTTGAGATGTGCAATATTTCTAATTTTGTAGAATGTCAATTTTGTTTTATACCATCTGCGCATGTTGTTCCTTAATACTTTAAGCCTCTTGCGTTCTGAGTATTGTTTCGTCATGCGCTCAAACATGCCCTCAATTTCAGAACAAAACGCCACGAAAGCTTCTCCCTTTTTTTGTTTTCGATCTTTAATTTCCTGCAATAATTTCCTATCCTTATTAGGATCTCCGAAGCGGTTTTTAAGATGTTTCGAGAAGGTATCCCATGTTTCGTATTTCTTTTTATAGGTAAAATACCATCGCCTAGCTTCTCCAGTGAAAAGAATATAAGCTTGATCCAAAAATCGATCATTTGGAATCCGTTCCGCGTAAATTAATTCATTGACTTGAAATACAAAGTCCGAAACGTCCATTCCGTGAGATTCTCCGCTGAATTGGATACCCCACCTATCTAAACGGTAATGATGCATTCTTTCTTCTCTGTAGCTTGTATTTCGATATCTATCCCTATCGCTTGTTCCTAGACTATCGGAGCTGGACATTGAAGAAAGCAAGCTGCTCAAAGAATCTAACGAGGAGCTTTCGTCGTCTGATGACAAAGCATTCGAAAATTTTCTAATTTTACTACTTTTACCTTGTTTTCTACTCTTATGTTGTTTTTGTTCGAATTTTGTTGCCAATTTAGAACTTTGGTGAATTTTCTTGTAATCTTTTGGTATTGCTCCTAATTCATAGGCTTCTATTCTCCTTCGTTCTTTTTCTTGCATCATGCTTTTTACTGTTTCCGGTCCAATTTGTAGCTCTCTTATGTTTGGCAAGTTTTTGAAAAGATTACCAACTGTTTTTTGAGTAGGTTCAATGCGAAATTGTTTCTCTTGACCTGTTTTCTTTTCCCCTGCGTTTTTTTCTAAGCTACTGTGGAATTTAATAGCACCTTCAAATTTTTTTTGCAAATTCTTGATTTTATTTTCCTCTTGTGCAGTGTCTATGCCACCCACCGCTTCGCCTAATTTGTCATCCTCTGGTTCACTTAGATTCATCAGTCGTCTTGCTGTTTCCTTGTACAAGTTCATCAACTTTCTAATATTCATCAAAACATCGTACTTTTGTTCTTCTTGAGCTAAGTCTACCACCACCGCACGGTGAATTCGTTCCTTCCAGTGTCGTAATTGAGATATCCATTTTACATGAAAATCTCCTTCTAATCCTTCTTCTATTTCCTCAAGCTTTCTTCGCGCTAAAGGCCATTCATTCACAAAATATATCTGCTCTTTTGCTACGATTACTTGACCTACTTCAGATTTAAAACAGTTCTTTAATCTTTCTCGTTTCTTCTGTTCCGATTCCTGTTGTAAATTATTCCTTATCATCAATTCATAGTTCAACTCCTCTTCACTCAGATCAAAAGGATTGATATATGTGGTATTCTGTGTATTTGCCATCGTGAATGGCGTTTTACTTATTTTTATAATATTGGTACGACCCAAAATGGAAAAGTAAATTATGAAAAATGTTGGAATGGAATGAAAAGAAAAAAAAATGTCCAAAATAAAATACCAAAACCCCAGTTAGAAAAAAAAAACTTAGTTAACTAACTTTTACGTATCCCGAATAATCGAATAATAATTAGCTATAACCACGCTGAAAAATCAGGCAAGTTCAATATTATATGCAGTGCTCAAATCAATTCAAATGTAAACTTACAAAACTTTTAATTCATTCTTAATCTAAAAATTCAAAATATGGGTGACTAAAACTAGCGATTATTTTAATAAAATTCAAATTCTTGTGAGACGAGCCTTTAAGAGTTGGGCGCCATTTGTAAGGGGGGTCTTGGTGGGGCCTCTAAAATTCCCAGCTTCTGCGCCAGACGGCCTAAGGTCGTCTGCCAGGAACTACTGATCAAAGTGCCCAGCTAACTTAATTGTTCAACCCCACAGCAAGACCACACTTGAAGACTTATTTCCCAATTCACTCAACTCACTGGTTCCCCAATTTCCGTATAAATTGATTGTGAATTCCTAATTCAATAAAGTTGTTGGCGACGTGTCAGAAGTTTCATGGTAAAAGATTTATTCAAAAATAGTGCATATTTTCATGCTAACGCGATCGCGAATTAAGAACAAATTTTATTAATATTCTCAAGGCATTTCATTTTCCTATCGTTCCGTTTCGATCTACAATTCTAATAACGATCGCTTTCGATCGGATCTCTAACCTATCTGTGACGTCACGGTCGAATTTTAATCATGGTATGCGTTGTAGACTATTAAACTTTCTCTCTTTTTGTGGTTTTTCTGGCTATATACGTTTTACTAGTGTGTATCCTTAACAATGTATGGTACTTACGGCCTCGTACCTACTTCACCGTACCCTCCTAGACTGATGATGGGCCTTGACGAGCTGCATGCAGCCGACGGCGATCGTTGACGAACGTTGGCGCCGATAGTGCGGAGGCCGCCCGCAAGCGACGAATGGATGGACGCCGGCTTGGGTGTTCGTAGTCAAACGACGACGCCGATATTGTTGTGGCCGCCAGCAAGCGACGAATGGTTGGACACCGGCTTGGGTGATCGTAGTCAAACGACGACGCCGATATTGTTGTGGCCGTCAGCAAGCGACGAATGGATGGACGACGGCTTGGGTGTTCGTCTGGTGATTGCGCAGGTCGGCAGCGACCGATCGGCGGCGCACCTAGCCACCCCCAGGACAGTCGAAAACGAACGGGTAGGATGCACTTAAACGAACTACGGTGGTCGCTACGGGTATTGCAGTTGTCGCTAGGAGATAGGAAGGCGGACGGCTGATCTCGATTTTAGGTGGACGGAAGCTTGCACAATCTTGGCGCTTGGAAGTACGTGAGCCAGTGATCAATCCTGCTGGCGTGGCAATCTTCCCCCGCTAGATCACTCGCAGGAAACTAACCACCTTAACACGGTGGGAATGCGAGGCCGAGTTTTCGTATACGTTGGCCGACGCTCTCCGGATGGCCTATTATGGCCCGCAGCCACGATGCTATAGGACGCACCCAGGCGGAATGATCTTTTGCTTCCCTCGCGCTTATTCGGTGGGTAGTTACCGAGGAACAGCCCAATTCTGCCGTTGGCCGGCACGTGCAAGCTAATATACATGAGAGAATTTGGGTTAGGATACACACTCACTTTCTACTAATCTGTACACAAATACCTTTCAACTGTCTGTTTGTTTCACGAATTTTAGTTTCGTTTATTCAGAATCCAAAACTGGTTCTCGGTTCTGTTAAATAACAAATTTTCAAAATTAAGAATTTCATTTTTTTCACCAGATCATTGGACTTACAAAAAATATTGTCCATACTCTTCACGACTCACGATTTCGTAACTTTGGACAATAGTAAAATTGTAACACCTCTGAAAATATTAACAACTTTAATGATATCACTATAAAGATTCTCTTATTCTTATTTAACTACTTTTTAAAGGAAGAATTACGGCACGGTTTCACTTCACTGAATAAAACTTTTTTGTAGCTTTCTGACTCGGTGGTCTAGCAGGGAAAGAACGAGTATGTATTTCGTCTCCCACAAGAGACCTCGGTTTTCTAGAATTTCGCATTTCCACAATTATTTCCGTTCTCTTGATTGGTATTAACCTTAGTAAAATTTTCTTGATAGATAATCCAGTTACTAGTCACCCATTAAACGCTCATTTACACTATCATCAAAATCCGCACTACTCGAGTCGAGCACTACATATTCTTATAGAACTTATCGTTTCTCTTTTGAAACGAACGTTGTTCGTTTCACACTATAGCACAATCATCCACAAAGCTAATAATATGCTAGGCTTTATCAAGCGTTTTTGCTTCAACTTTCAGGATCCCTACACAATCAAAACACTATATATTTCATATGTACGATCTATACTGGAATATTGTAGCATTGTATGGTCGCCTTATACAACCACACATGAAGAAAGAATAGAGTCAGTACAAAAACAATTTCTATTATACGCTCTTCGTAAATTAGGTTGGACGTCATTTCCTCTTCCATCTTATGAAGCACGTTGCATGCTTATAAATATACAAACTTTGAAAGAGCGTCGAGAATGTGCAACGGTTTCATTTGTTAACGATATAGTTTCTCAACGTGTTGATTCAACTGAAATTTTATCGAAATTTAACTTTTACATACCTTCTCGGCTACTTCGACATAGAACATTATTTTTAACCAATCACTGCCGAACAAATTACGCCAAATTTGGGCCTCTCAACCGAATGATGGCCGTTTACAATCAACACTGCGAAACTATTGACTTAACAATGTCTCGGCATAACATTAGACAGTATTTCCAAAGAACAAACATTACAAATTCAGCAATATAAATTCAAAATCAAAATTATACATCACTTCAAGGATGTTATCGATCATTTAGGAATCTGCCTTCGATCATTTAGTAGTTTTTCAATAACTCATTCCAGAGGCTAAATTTCAAAATGTGTTGTATGGTGGACTTCTAGTGCGAAGGTTTATCTACAACTCTGCCTAACAGTTCATTGTTTGAATTTCACTAATAACGGAGCTATAGCGCTAGTAGCAGTAACTTAGACTAAATGATTGCATATTTTGTTATCATTTAGTATAAGTATAGCAACTAGCACCGTAACTCCTTTAGCAGTGGAATTCGAACATCGACCTGTTCAGAAGAGTTGTAGAAAAATCTTCGCACTAAAAGTCCACCATACAACACATTTTGAAATTTAGCCTCTGGAATGAGTTATTGACAAACTACTAAATGATCGAACGCAGATTACTAAATGATCGATAACATCCTTGCATCACTTTACTAAAAAAAAACCTATTATTTAATTATACTATAGCATTACAAAAACAAACATGTATATGTATATGTACTAGTCTACGTTGGTTGACGAAATACAATAAATTCGATAAATAAATTCGAAAATTCCGAACAATTTCGCGGTATTTCAGAATTTATAAATCAATTTCTCCAGAGCTTCAAAAGGAAATACTTCGGAAGTTCCATTAAATAATCTTCGGAAATTCAATTCAAGGGAAATTCTTAGGAATTTCAATTAAATATTCCCAGGAATAACCAGCGGATTTTTTTTTTTTAATTTCTATTAGGAATGCAACAGTTATTAATTGGAAGCTTTTCTATACCGGTCCGACAATCAAACTCAATCTCCGAATTGTCAATCTTACACCTTTGCTCGCAACTCGTGAGTTGCAAGTTGCAAGGCTAAACTGCAGAACCCGCATATACACAGTTATGGGGCAAAGCCACTCCACAATTATTTTATTTCATGTTACAATCAGCAGAAGTGACATTGGGCCAAAAGATCGAACTTTTCCGGTTCTCTATCGTTCCATCGGCAATTGTTCATCGTACATGCCGAATGCTATACTACAAATGTAATGTGTTGTTATTTGCATAATTATAAGTCAGCCATCAATAGTTAGCGCATCGAGGGCCACCACTGGATGTGTCTGAAACTATATTATTATAAACAAGAGTTCATAATATTTGATCTAGAACTTTAACAGTAGAGTTTTTTTGTCTATTGATGATGATGACACCGCGCTTGTCGCAGGCTCGGTTAAATCTGTTTAAAATCAATAGCCGCAAAATAATGCGTTAGGCGTCAGTTGCTTGTTGCAGTTAAGTATTCACGATTGAAAGGCGTTAATTGATCCTCAACAGCATATGTCTGGCAAATTGAACCTCAGTGATCAGTTACTACACGACCGTTCAAAGGAAATTGAATTCATTTATTTTCATTTAATCGCACCATCTGGGTGGTAGCTTTGGCGAGCGAATAAGAGGACCTCGTTGGGTGCTGACTGGTTGAAGTGCCTGTCGGACCTCACGACTGAGTATTTTTTTACGGTCGTTCGCGTCTTCACGATGAGTGAGAGCTACTAGAAACTCGTGTCTCTTGCCTAGGAGTGTTTCAACGCCTTTGTAACTATGCGATACCATCATGAAATCATAATTTCACCACGCCGAACAACGGGAGCTGTACTTTTTTCAACGACCTAATCAAGCAAAAGACAGTGTTTCTACTTGGAAGTGAACATAACGAGGACTGCGGAAACGATCCAGAGTCTCGAAGATAGAGCAGATAGAGACCTAACTGCTGTTGTCATCGTTGCTTAGCATGAGCGAATTTATTAAAAGCGTTCAAGAAAAGAAACAAATTGATCGAGTGCTAGATAAGAGCACGATTTATTTCATGTTGTTGCTCCAGAAACAACTGGAAGAGAAGCGTTTTGGTTAAATAGAAAAAGTGCAATCGCTTATCTTCCCGTCTTGGACAAATAGATTGAAGGATATACACAACAGAAATAGCATAATCACAGAAAATTTGTATCATCGTAATTGGTCGTTTGTCGTTTTTCCATAGAAATGCACGTCATTTCTTAGAGGTGGCACAGTTAGCAACACTCAATGCTACAAATATGAACTAATGAACTATCATTTAACAGAGATCAATTGTGTCAGGTTTTCCTAGACGTGGCCGAATGAGAGCGGCTCACTATCATTTTTTTCTGGCAATTATTGAAAAAGTATTAGGACCTGATTGTCAGGGTACCTCGATGGTTGGGTTTAGAACTATTTCACTTTTCCATCTCAAGTCGGGTCGTGCTATTTTACGGGTTTAAGTTACTGTTGTTTTAAATATTGGCCGAAAATTTATATGACGGAACGCATCCAGCGTAAATTTGCTTTAAAGTAAGCGCTTTATTGGAAAAAGCCTGATTAATCCATCCTTGGCGTTGGATCTTTTCTCGTACATAAGCTAAAATAAATTGAGTAAAATTTTCATAACGTGTTTTTTTAAATCGTATTTTGGTCATAACATTTGATCCCATAGTCTGATCTGGCCTGTTTTTATTAGAAAATAATAGGACAGGATTCTCCGTCGAATGAAATTTGTTGCGAGCCAATCGGTTAAGGATTACATCCATTACCAGCGAATGGCAGATTTTAATTCTGTTCTGCCTAAGAACCTTGCAGAAACTGTATAAAGTTGGTATCTTGGCTAAATGCGAGAAAGGCAGTACCACTCCTAGGTGGTTTAATTAGGGTTTTGTTCATAGGTTCGTTTCGTTGGGTGTTGGAGTTTGGATCATTTGACCCCATCATGGGAGGCACGACGATCGAGCCGGTTACAACGCCTCCAAAACCCCTCCAAGCAGCAGCTAAATAGCTGTGTTTACTCAGTGTTGTGCGACAACGACGTTGGCAATCAGCCTGTCTGGTAAAAAATCGCAAGAAGCAGCAGTCGTAGCTGTTCGTCAATTTTCATCAAGAACGACTCGCCGAACCTGCGTTCGAGGCTCCGCCAATTGATTTCCAGCAGCCTAAACTGCACATTCCGGCATTGCAAAAAAAATTGTTAAGGTAGATGCCTCAAGCGGCAGCGGACTAAGCGGGTCGCGGTGCACAATATCAATCGTCACGATAAGACGAAACTGTATTGCTCGCGACCAGTTTGAGGACAAGCCTACCAGAATTAAAATTAAAATTTACTCGCGTTTTCAAGGACACACCACTAACTATCAGCGTCATCCGGCAACAGCTGAGGAAGTCGAAGAGCAGCACCATGCCATCCAAGAGGAGCTTTCCAAGGCCTGTGAAGAACACGTACCAACAACGGCTCGTCAAGGAAACAACCCTAACCCTAACTATTGATATACTCACCAAAGATCTGATTTGTCTGTAAGTCACTCGCAGGCAATACCAACATACTGGGCGGTTTTCGTTTAAGACACGTTGCAATCGCATGACCAACATCATCATGGCTAGAATGTTGTCAGAAATAGTGATTTCTGCAATAGAAACTTCCATTCGAATCTTAGTTTTAGATTTTCCCGATTTACTCAACTTAACTTGTAATTTTTGCATGAAGAAGTATCATATAAACCCTTCGAAAACTATAACGAACATATCTGCTGAAAGAATAGATAAAATGCATCCAGCTGTTTTCGAGTTTTGCGAATACCATTTCATTACCAGACCATTTAATTATATATATACAGATTAAGTAAAAGTAAAGAGGACTGTATTCCTTTATAATAGGAATGCGTGCATTTATCTTTTTAGAGCTAAAATGTTCTTTTTTGTTCAAAATATTTTGAACCGAAATCTTGATGTGCCCGAAAGGTGATAAACAGGTGTGAGATTTAGTCAGTACACCTATAGAATGATTTACAACAACCGTGTACCTACTTGATTTTTTTTGTGGTTTGCAGAATAGAACATCAAAAACTGAGCTGGCGTAATTCTTTGGCGAGCAAAGTAGGGTAAAATGCCCAATAGTGGAATTTCATAGCAAAATGTTTACATTGTGCTGTAATAATGCAAAAATGGCTGGAGGGTCTACTATTGGTTGGGAGTCCACTACTGGGCACTTTACCCTTTACTCCTATTTTTATTACCCCCAGCCCCAGCAAACATGTTTTTCGCTGAGATATCTGTCAAAATTTCTGAAAATCAGCAAATAATTTGCTAAAACCCAGCTAACTAACCTAATTTTTGACGGAATATCAGTTTTTATTTGCTGGGCACACGGCTGTGCGGATTTTGCCGAGACTGCAAAAATAAAAACTGAGTGTTTGGAGTCAACTCATTGCTTCATTGAAGCAGAAGGTCTTAATCGACTCAAATCAAATCGCGTAAACAAAACCTGGGTATATTCAGAAACTCGTAAAAATTTTCGATGGCCTGGGAACAAAATGCACCATATTATGTCGAAAATATGGGAAGACGAGGAAATGCCTGCTAGCTGGTTGGACGGCCTCATTTGCCCTCTTTTTAAGACAGACAGACACAGGCTGGAGTGCGCCAATTACCGAGGAATAACCCTCCTTAATTAGGCGTACAAAATTATGTTCCGTTTTCTGTTCAACAGATTGAGATCGCTTGAACAGTCCCGCGTCGGCGAATACCAAGCAGGTTTTCGTGAGGGCCGATCAACGACGGATCAAATGTTTACCCTGAGACATATTCTTGATAAATTCCGGGAGTACAACTTGCAGACACATCATCTTCAGTGAGACGAAATGAATTATGGTAAATTATGCTTGAACATGATTTTCCGGCGAAACTGATACGGCTGATTCGTATAACGTTGGACGGATCGAAATCAAGTGTGGTGGTAGTAAAATGGTACTGGATGGTGAAAAATTTGAAGTGTTAGAAGAATTTGTGTATCTTGGAACATTAGTGACGTGCAATAATGATGTTACCCGCGAGGTAAAAAGGCGTATTGCAGCTGCAAATATGGCTTATTACGGACTTCGTAACCAGCTTAAGTCCCGTAGTTTGCAAACGAAAACAAAACTCGCGCTGTATACTACTCTGATTCTTCCGGTGGCTTTATACGGCCATGAAACATGAACGTTAAAGGAGACTGATCGGAGAGCTTTTGGAGTGTTTGAGCGTAAGGTGCTGCCGACAATATTCGGCGGTAAACAGGAGAACGGTATCTGGCGGAGTCGCATGAACCATGAATTGTACCAGGTGTATAAAGGGCTGGATATTATTAAGCTTATACAACACGGCAGACTACGGTGGGCTGGTCACGTTGTTCGTATGCCGGAAGAACGTCAAGCGAAGATAATATTTAGTAGAGAACTCGGAAGAGGCGCAGGCTTCGTGGAGGGCCGCGTACACGATGGCTTTTTGGAGTTGAAAAGGACCTGAGGACGCTTAATGTTCAGGACGTCTGGAAGCGATCGGCCTAGGATCGAGTCCAGTCCAGTGGAGAAGGATACTCCATTCGGCGTAGGTTCATCGAAGAGCTGTAGCCCATCAAGTATCAAGTAAGTATATAAGTTCATCACGTTATTGTTGAAACCAAGATGAATACACAGCTAGGTGTTTCAATCTGTCCAATTAATGGGCGAGAAGAAGGCGTGGGTGAAAAGCTCATTTTCGGTGCAAAACATAAACAAACCGGCTGGCTCTCCCATACTAAAATCCAAGATGGCTGAATCAGTGGCGTAGTCAGAAAATTGGTCTGGGGGGGGTTTTCTGAACATTATTTTTTTTAGAAAAAAAATCCTTCTAAAAATGTTGTCTCTGGGGGGGGGGTTTATGTCCAAAACCACCCCCGTGGCTACGCCACTGGGCTGAATCGTGAATTTGGCAGATTGGAACACCTAGTGGTGTATTCATCTTGGTTGAAACATAGACAATTCAGTATGTAAATGAAGTGAGGTTCATCGATGTATTGGAGCTCCGGTTCGTGATTGCGAGAAAGCTATCAAACTGGTATTTAAACAATCGAAAATGATAGCAAAGAATGTATAGAGAAAGCAAAGAATGTGAAGATTTGTGACATATTTATCCAGTAGTAAATTTGGCATAAACTTTATATAATTTACAATGTTCTGAAAACTCAGATGTGTATATGTAGGGGAACGGTTCGGCACTTCATCCCATAGCTCCTATTTCCATTCCATCAAAAACAAAGCAATGAAAAGGAATTTGGTTTGTTTCTTATTTTTGTGATTTTTTTTTCAGCAGTGAGCACGTGTGTTAACAAAAAAAAGCGACGAGATTGGTGCTGTATTTATTTGTTTTGCGATGAGATGAATATATGTTCAGTGAGATGGAAAATGTAACAGTTCCCCTATATTATGTGGAAGATTATGATTAGAAAAATTCCGAACTCATAGCCACGACCCTACTGAGATTTATTGACCTGCTCTAAGATGATTCAAAGCGTGACAGTATGGTTCTCACATGATCATCTGGGCGGAATCCTGTCTGCTGCCATCGGAGAATTGTCAACCTTACCTATATCCGAATTAGGATAAGTTGTCAAAACTTGAAGAAGTTGTTCTAAGTGGTCGAGCCAACGTTTCAGCTGATCTATTGGATCAGTAAGGGACTGCCATGTCGCGCCTTTCCCTGGCATCCAAGGATTTGTCCTTGCTCCAATCAGGCATCGCGAAATATTGAAGAGGAGGCGAGTATCGCCGGTTGTTGCGGCTTTCCTCCCATTGTCGACCGGGGAGTCCACCCGCGCCTGCTTCCCTCATCTGCCGCTGGCAGAGATTGAATTACTACTTCTCTATAGCCGCTTTTAGTTGGCAGAACTAGTATTTGGCTATCCTGTTAATGGATAAGCTGAAAATGGAGACGGTGCCTTCTTGAGTCCGTTATAAACGCGGCGCGGACACAGTGTTTGACTATCATCTTCTAATTGGCGAGGTTCGATGACGCAATTCTCGGATTCAGCGGCGAGAGAAGACGCTAGGGCAACGAACCATCATCGAATAATCATCGATCGACTATAAGATCCAGCTGTGAAGAGATCATTCGTTGAAGAACGTGGAACTCGAGTAGTGGATGTTCTGGAAGGTGGTAGCTTAGAAAAGCAGCGGGCGTCGAAGAATGCTTTTACTGACTGGGGTTTAATCACCGTGGAAACTTATTTGTTGTTTTAATTGGCTTTTTTCGATGACAATTAAATCAAAACTGAAATTTAGCGTTACGCGTTTCGGCTTACTACGCTTCAGCCATCATCAGACGCTACTAGCTGGCAACCTCCTAGCTGTTCAGTCAGACAAACATAACTGAGTTGAGTTATGTTTGTCTGACTGAACAGCTAGGAGGTTGCCAGCTACACGGGTAAAAATCCGTTCCCAGAAATGAGAAAATAATTCATGATTCCATGAATCCACCGTGTTTTCATGCTATGAAAATACACCATGAATATAAATCATGATTTCATGATATATTTTCGCGTAACGCAATTAATGCGTTACAACTTGGTTGTTTAGATCGACAGAATAAAAAAAAGTTCAACAGGGGATTTGAACTCGAGTACACTGAGCGATAGTCCGGCGTGCTACCTCTCAGCCGTTCTTACTTCTTGGGAATGGAGTGTTCGAAGTATAACCGGTTATGCATACTGTCGACTGATGAGGATTGCCTAGTACCATGAATAATGTTCCTGAAATCATGAATTATAATCATGGTTTCATGAACTGACCTGATTCATGATTTCATGATTTTTTATTCATGCCTGTGGGTAAGCATTTGTTTCCGTGTAGTAACGTCTGATGATGGCTGAAGCGTAGTAAGCCGAAACGCGTAACGCTAAATTGCTGTTTTGATTTAATTGTCACCGAAAAAAGCCAATTAAAACAACAAAGAAGAATGCTTTTATCGAAACCGGCGTGAACAACTTGAGCTGCGCACTCAGCGAAAAGAATTGATTTCAGATGTAACCTGACGGAATATTGAGGAGCCTTGAGAAACAAAGGATAAGAGACTGAAAGAATCAGAGGAGTAAAGGAAAAATATTGTCAATGGTATGTATCTAAGTGGGAGTTAGGCGCTGCTGCAGAAAGGACAGGCGGGCGTTGGTGGACATCCTGGTTGATAAAGAAAAGATGGCTGCAAGACCAAAAGTGGCCACTTCACCCGGGGAACCAACATTCCAGGGCGCCCGGAATGTGACCAGATGGAGCAAATACCCTCAGAACAAACTCCTATTGGCTTGTTTTGCAAAATCATAAAGTTTGATACGTTGGAAGCCAGGATTCAATATTGATCAAAAAGTGGTCACTTCCCCTAGCGAACTAGCATTCCAGGGAGTCTCGGAATGTGACCAGATGGACCAAATACCCTCAGAACACATTCCGCCTCAGAACACATATTTTGCAAAATCATGAAGTTTGACATGTCGCAAGCCAGGTTTCGGATTTAATCGAAAAGTGGCCACTTCGCCCTGGGAACCAGCACAGGATGTTCCAGAATATGATCAGATGAGCCAAATACCCTCAGAACATATGCATGCATGAGCATGATGACCGTGCATTTCGTAGTTGCTGCTCCGTGATCGACCAGAACAATCGCAATTGCACAGGGAACCAATGGATGGAAGCATGTGATTTGCTCTCCAACCTCAATGTGCACAGTCCGAGAACTCTAGTATTTTGGATGGTCGATAACGACGCCGGCCACGTCCTTACGGTCATTGGGGATGGGAAGGAATTGATGATGCAGTCACTAGCCCACTGCAAGCCGAGAACACCTCAAAATTCGCCACGAGTTCCTGCGAAATTTTATTGGAATCGGGGGGTTAGGTTTTATGGCAGAGGTTAGTCTTGATTAAAGGGTTGCCAATGTGATAGTAATGAAAGGGTGGTGTATATTCTAATTGGATGCTGAAACGAGTTTTTTTTGCTCATTTCTAACAGTAACCTGCTAGAACTTGTCAAGTGTTCTAGGTATAGGATAGAAGATGGAAACGGTATGAAAGCCCATTTCCAGTTCTAGCGATTGCTAGAACATGAGAAATATATAAAAAGATACCAAGTGAAGGAATGGAACGGGCCTGGGATTGAACCCATGACCTCCTGCGTATGAGGCAGAAGCGGTAGCCATATGACAACCAAACCCGTCAGATGAGAAAAATACCATCAGAACATATTTATATGAACTTGTTTTGCTAAATCATAAAGTTTGACTCGTCGAAAGATCGGCAGCAACGGCAGCAGGACCAGGTGGTTGAGTGTAAACGAGAACAGCTCCTCAAATTTTGCAGTAGATGGACGATCGGAGGATTCCAATATCTTGATAGTCTGATATGATACAAGGTTGAATAATTTCAAACTTCCATTTACTTCCACTATAATCTTATTATAGTGGATTATAGTGGAAGTAAATGGAAGTTTGAAATTTTTTAACCTTGTAACATTTTCCCCTAAGACGCTCAATATTAATTATTTCACTGATATGATAGGTAGTTGATTCAAAAGTATAAGATTACTAATGTCGTTCATGTTCGTGTGACTAACATCTAGGTTACTTCGACCTGGCAGCCATAGTATGTCAAACCGATGTTGATGAATTCAAACATGCACTACAACGTGATGCATAAATTCTGGCCAATTGAAGCTTGTTGAAGCATAATTTAGCAAAATAATTCAAATGACTACAGCGCACTATCGTTCTAGTACTTATGCTTCTACTGGTATGATCGACATGGAAGTCAGAAAAGCTGGGGATACCTTCGCGAGTTTTCGAAATATTTGGAGACCCAATCGAATTGATCCACGTACCAAAACTCCAATCTACTACTCTATTGAGAAAAGTGTTGTGTATAGGCAAAGATAACGCAAATGATGCCTGAAATTTATAATTCTTACAGCTGGATATCGTGAGCCGAGCAACATAAAAGCCATCGAATAGCGATAACAATAGATGCTGAAAACATGGATGGTAATGGGTCGGCCACATATTGCAAGGGAGCTTAAACGGAATCTGTAAGCACGAGTCCCCTTAATATTCGTGACCTGGTAGGATATATAATATTTATTCCGATAGAGATATACGTCCGTATTTTCATTTCAAATACTCTTGGTAACAAATTTTTGGCCTATAAATGATATAATGTATCGAATCAAAATAAAAACAGCAAAATGGTGATAATGATAAAACTTATAAAAAGTTTTAAAGATATAGATTTATTATTTTTCATTTTTCACGAAACTGAAAACTTTTGGGGTTTTTCAAAACGCGTGTTTTGCTATAAGAATATCGTCTGTATCTTCTTCCATTGTCGGGTTACTTGAAAAGACATTATTTTAGTAAATTTGGTAGAACTTGAGATAAAATAATAACATTTCTCCAATTTTTTGACATAATAAGGAATATGAATTGCTCTTTCAAATGCCGTGTGAACATATTTTTTTAGTCTACCCTAACCAGAGATATCAAACCCATGAAAAAAAAAATTTATTTGATAGAAAAACGATTATAACTTTTGATCGGGAAAAGATATCAAAAGTTGCATTTTTTTAGCTCTAAAAGTCACATGAAGACGACTTTTTCGAGAAATCTGAAACAAAAAAAGTAGATCAAAAATACTGTTTATTTGAGGTACACCCTAATCCAATTAGGTAAAATTGCTCTAAATCAGCCAACTTAAGAGCTACAGAAAAAGCTTTTTTAGCTAAATTTATTGGAATAAGCTGCGCTACAGCTTTGTAGAAGATAACATGTCAGTATTCCGAGAAAATAAAAAAATATTTTTTAATTTTATTTTCATATGATGGGCCACCCTATTTTTCAACAGCTTATTCTTAAAAATATAGTTTTGGCGTAAAATGCACCTTTCCGCGTAAAACTGTATCCTGGACCAAAGTGCGATGTGAGGCATGGATGCATTTCATCTTTATTGATACTACATAAAATAAACTTAATATTTGTATCGGCCTACATATTTTTAATTTATTGATTGAGCGTACTTTTCGATATTTCGAGTACTGATAAACCAAAGGGGACTAATGAGACGTCGAATGAATCAAGGGTGCAGCAATTCTGGTAAGGCATCTACGAATTTATTAACACATCATATGTTTTGTTATTAAGTATTTGTAAAATGTGCCAGATATACAAGCAGCTGAGAACTGGCACTGCAACGGGATGCAATATTTTAATACAAAGTCATCAACAAAAAATGTTCCTTTCACTTCGATTAACGAAGCTAACGGTTCCATCGTTCCTGCAAAGACAGCTCTCAACTGATGCTTTTTCCCCTGGGAATGCCGTTCGTGTTGGGCTGAAATTTTATTTTTATTTACCTGTACAACCGATTCGACCGCTAGTTGGCCTCCGTATCACAAAAAGACTGTAATTATTGCTGGATATCTTCCTTTTTTCGGCTCACAATGCTTGCCCCGTGGCGCATTATCTGTTTTGCTACTATCCTCTGCCCCATCGTTCCAAGACTAATGCAAGAAGAAAACTAGTCAATAGAGATCGTAATCTGTTGTACATTTTTTTTATCGAAGGCTATGTAGTGCGCGTTTATCTCAATCGCTTGACGATCTTCTAATAAACCGACTAAGATGTTGACTAAAGAAGTTTCTCATGGTCTTTTCAAAAGAATATTGAAGTACTGGTTCCCAATATATGTTATTATTGATACAGCATTTTTTTTGTAAATAGTAAATATTACTAGAAGTGCTTCAAGGAGACTGATAATAGTTCTTTGCATCTCTCGTTCACTAAATGTACGTAAAAGCTGTATTAAGTTCACTCCAATAGAAATCTTTGTTTAGAAAACGTTTTTTTTTTGAAAAATCGCATTTATCCTAAAATTGCGTAAAGAATGATCGTAAAGAATGAAAATGCGTAAAAAGTGATCCCAGTATAAACTGCCGGTACTTTCATATCAGTCCCATATTGGTTTTTCGCATACTTAGATAATAGCCGATGAAGTCTCAAAACGCATTTTCCATGCAAAACTTTAAAAAAATCTAATAAATTCAAACATTCTGCGATCTGGTTGAAATTTTGCAGAGTCATTCCTCATTCAATGAGTTGATGCAAAACGATTCAAATCAATGGAAAAATAATTGAATTTTGAGTAATCCACTTATGTAAATTCTTAATGGGACTGGTATGCGGGTATATTCAATATGGGACAAGGTTGGTTTGTTATTTTTTCACATTTCTCCAGAACAAAGTCTCATTTTTTATCATGTTATGTAAAAGTATGATAAAGTTAAATGCTATTCACGGTGTTACCTCAAAAGTGACGAAAACCGAAATGGGACTGATATGCGAGTAGCGGCAGTAAAGCCATCCATTAAACGAACAAGTTAAAAGCCAATATTGATGATATGGCTCTTCATGATAATTTGGATGGTTCATAAGTTGGAAGTCACTGCACAAGCTGATAAATCCCCGTCAGAGAAGGGTTTGCAATCTAGCGTTGGCGCATAAACATTTAATTTAGATGCTGCGTAGCACTAGCATTATATCAGTTTCGCTTTAAATTGGTTAACTATACGAGGAAGGTTTAGCGGAGCAAGACAAACTAATAAAAAATATGTAATACGAAGCATCACTGCTTCACAAGGTTTTTTTTTGCAGAGCTTGCGAAACTGGCTTCGAGCTATAAGTTAACAGAACGAAGCAGTTGCGACCAATCGAACTTGCGATCAACGAACTTGTGGAATTAGCACCATTCGATATCTCTGCAGCACTTCACACATTTTTGTTTTGCCGCAAATCGAATGGTCATCGTCGTTAGGTATTAGATACTACCCTACTTACTTTCTCCAGTGTTGGATGGTTCCAGCGTCCACAGTTGCTTCTTCTTTAGACTAGCTCCATTGGCATTCAGTTTATAGCCGAAGGTTTCGGCTGTCATGTACTTGTACTGACCATTGATTAAACCGATGGTCCACCAGCCTTTCTGCTGGTTCTGTGATAGAATATCACCATTCGTGTTGATTTCGTAGCCTGAGCCATTCATATTTGTGAGGCTGCTGTTGGGCTCCGCTCTGTCGGGTGAAGTTGGCAGTGCCGTGGGTTCGCTCCTGTGTAGTTGTGTACTTTGTTGGGCCCTCGATGTTCCAGAAATTTGCTCTTAGCTGCAAAAAAACACAAGCATAGAAAGAGAAAATGGATTATTACAACATTTCTCTGCATGTTTTTTGCTGCTTATGTGGAGCATGTGATAGGATTGGAAAGCAATGCGAACAAGACTGGGGGAGAGAAGCAAAAACTCGTCGGCCTTGCCAAGTGCAAGTGAAGATCGCAAGGGTGTGTAAAGTATAATGGTACTTATTATGATAATTTACGTGGAAATTAATAATTTTTTTTCCAATGCTCGACAGTGTTAACGTAAATACTAAATACGGAAGGCAGTTAGGGCTGCATAGTCTCCGGCTACGAGACTTATTTTGCGATTAGGTTTCCTTTTGAAGCATAGCTATGAAATGTGTTTACGGATCTGAAACTATGATACTCTTTTTGCCTTTCTCGTATACTAAGTATACGGTAAAGGCTATATGATCGCTCCAAAAACAAACTTTTTATAGAAGGCCCGGAGACCCATAGTGTTATATACCAATCGACTCAGTTCGACGAATTGAGGTGATGTCTGTGTGTGTGTGTGTGTGTGTGTGTGTGTGTATGTGTGTGTGTGTGTGTGTGTGTGTGTGCGCAAAACTACTAAAAAAAATGTCACTCATTTTTCGGGCACTTACCCTTAACCGATTTGCTCGCAACAAGTTGCATTCGACGCAGGATCCTGTCCCATTGTTTCCTATTTGAAATTGGCCAGATCGGACTATGGGATCAAAAGTTATGGCCAAAATACAAATTCATACGGAAAAATCGCGTAAAAAATGTCACTCATTTTTCGGGCACTTACCCTTAACCGATTTGCTCGCAACAAGTTGCATTCGACGCAGGATCCTGTCCCATTGTTTCCTATTTGAAATTGGCCAGATCGGACTATGGGATCAAAAGTTATGGCCAAAATACAAATTCATACGAAAAAATCGCGTAAAAAATGTCACTCATTTTTCGGGCACTTACCCTCAACCGATTTGCTCGCAACAAGTTGCATTCGACGCAGGATCCTGTCCCATTGTTTCCTATTTGAAATTGGCCAGATCGAACTATGGAATCGAAAGTTATGACCAAAATACAAATACATACGAAAAAATCGCGTAAAAAATGTCACTCATTTTTCGGGTACTTATCCTCAACCGATTTGCTCGCAACAAGTTGCATTCGACGCAGAATCCTGTCCTATTGTTTCCTATTTCAAATTGGCCAGATCGAACTATGGGATCGAAAGTTATGACCAAAATACAAATTCATACGGAAAAATCGCGTAAAAAATGTCACTCATTTTTTGGGCACTTATCCACAACCGATTTGCTCGCAACATGTTGCATTCGACGCAGAATCCTGTCCCATTGTTTCCTATTTGAATTTGGCCAGATCGGACTATGGGATCGAAAGTTATGGCCAAAATACAAATTCATACGAAAAAATCGCGTAAAAAATGTCACTCATTTTTCGGGCACTTACCCTCAACCGATTTGCTCGCAACAAGTTGCATTCGACGCAGAATCCTGTCCCATTGTTTCCTATTTGAAATTGGTCAGATCGAACTATGGGATCGAAAGTTATGACCAAAATACAAATACATACGAAAAAATCGCGTAAAAAATGTCACTCATTTTTCGGGTACTTATCCTCAACCGATTTGCTCGCAACAAGTTGCATTCGACGCAGAATTCTGTCCCATTGTTTCCTATTTGAAATTGGCCAGATCGGACTATGGGATCAGAAGTTATGGCCAAAATACAAATTCATACGAAAAAATCGCGTAAAAAATGTCACTCATTTTTCGGGCACTTACCCTCAACCAATTTGCTCGCAGCAAGTTGCATTCGACGCAGAATCCTGTCCCATTGTTTCCTATTTGAAATTGGCCAGATCAGACTATGGGATCAGAAGTTATGGCCAAAATACAAATTCATACGAAAAAATCGCGTAGAAAATGTCACTCATTTTTCGGGCACTTACCCTCAACTGATTTGCTCGCAACAAGTTGCATTCGACGCAGAACCCTGTCCCATTGTTTCCTATTTGAAATTGGCTAGATCGGACTATGGGTTCAGAAGTTATGGCCAAAATACAAATTCATACGAAAAAATCGCGTAAAAATGTCACTCATTTTTCGGGCACTTATCCTTAACCGATTTGCTCGCAACAAGTTGCATTCGACGCAGAATCCTGTCCCATTGTTTCCTATTTGAAATTGGCCAGATCGGACTATGGGATCGAGAGTTATGGCCAAAATACAAATTCATACGATAAAATCGCGTAAAAAATGTCACTCATTTTTCGGGCACTTACCCTCAACCGATTTGCTCGCAACAAGTTGCATTCGACGCAGGATCCTGTCCCATTGTTTCCTATTTGAAATTGGCCAGATCGAACTATGGGATCGAAAGTTATGACCAAAATACAAATACATACGAAAAAATCGCGTAAAAAATGTCACTCATTTTTCGGGTACTTATCCTCAACCGATTTGCTCGCAACAAGTTGCATTCGACGCAGAATCCTGTCCTATTGTTTCCTATTTCAAATTGGCCAGATCGAACTATGGGATCGAAAGTTATGACCAAAATACAAATTCATACGGAAAAATCGCGTAAAAAATGTCACTCATTTTTTGGGCACTTATCCACAACCGATTTGCTCGCAACATGTTGCATTCGACGCAGAATCCTGTTCTATTGTTTCCTATTTGAATTTGGCCAGATCGGACTATGGGATCGAAAGTTATGGCCAAAATACAAATTCATACGAAAAAATCGCGTAAAAAATGTCACTCATTTTTCGGGCACTTACCCTCAACCGATTTGCTCGCAACAAGTTGCATTCGACGCAGAATCCTGTCCCATTGTTTCCTATTTGAAATTGGTCAGATCGAACTATGGGATCGAAAGTTATGACCAAAATACAAATTCATACGAAAAAATCGCGTAAAAAATGTCACTCATTTTTCGGGTACTTATCCTAAACCGATTTGCTCGCAACAAGTTGCATTCGACGCAGAATTCTGTCCCATTGTTTCCTATTTGAAATTGGCCAGATCGGACTATGGGATCAGAAGTTATGGCCAAAATACAAATTCATACGAAAAAATCGCGTAAAAAATGTCACTCATTTTTCGGGCACTTACCCTCAACCAATTTGCTCGCAACAAATTGCATTCGACGCAGAATCCTGTCCCATTATTTCCTATTTGAAATTGGCCAGATCGGACTATGGGATCAGAAGTTATGGCCAAAATACAAATTCATACGAAAAAATCGCGTAAAAAATGTCACTCATTTTTCGGGCACTTACCCTCAACCGATTTGCTCGCAACAAGTTGCATTCGACGCAGAATCCTGTCCCATTGTTTCCTATTTGAAATTGGCCAGATCGAACTATGGGATCGAAAGTTATGACCAAAATACAAATTCATACGAAAAAATCGCGTAAAAAATGTCACTCATTTTTCGGGCACTTACCCTCAACCGATTTGCTCGCAACAAGTTGCATTCGACGCAGAATCCTGTCCCATTATTTCCTATTTGAAATTGGCCAGATCGGACTATGGGATCAGAAGTTATGGCCAAAATACAAATTCATACGAAAAAATCGCGTAAAAAATGTCACTCATTTTTCGGGCACTTACCCTCAACCGATTTGCTCGCAACAAGTTGCATTCGACGCAGAATCCTGTCCCATTGTTTCCTATTTGAAATTGGCCAGATCGAACTATGGGATCGAAAGTTATGACCAAAATACAAATTCATACGAAAAAATCGCGTAAAAATGTCACTCATTTTTCGGGCACTTACCCTCAACTAATTTGTTTCGCTACAAGTTGCATTCGACGCAGAATCCTGTCCCATTATTTCCTATTTGAAATTGGCCAGATCGGACTATGGGATCAGAAGTTATGGCCAAAATACAAATTCATACGAAAAAATCGCGTAAAAATGTCACTCATTTTTCGGGCACTTACCCTCAACCGATTTGCTCGCAACAAGTTGCATTCGACGCAGAATCCTGTCCCATTGTTTCCTATTTGAAATTGGCCAGATCGGACTATGGGATCAGAAGTTATGGCCAAAATACAAATTCATACGAAGGAATCGCGTAGAGAATGGAACTCATTTTTCGGGCACTGACCGCCAACCAATTTGCTCGCAACAAGTTGCATTCGACGCAGAATCCTGTCCCATTATTTCCTATTTGAAATTGGCCAGATCGGACTATGGGATCAGAAGTTATGGCCAAAATACAAATTCATACGAAAAAATCGCGTAAAAAATGTCACTCATTTTTCGGGCACTTACCCTCAACCGATTTGCTCGCAACATGTTGCATTCGACGCAGAATCCTGTCCCATTGTTTTCTATTTGAAATTGGCCAGATCGGACTATGGGATCGAAAGTTATGACCAAAATACAAATTCATACGAAAAAATCGCGTAAAAAATGTCACTCATTTTTCGGGCACTTATCCACAACCGATTTGCTCGCAACATGTTGCATTCGACGCAGAATCCTGTCCCATTGTTTCCTATTTGAATTTGGCCAGATCGGACTATGGGATCGAAAGTTATGGCCAAAATACAAATACGTACGAAAAAATCGCGTGAAAAATGTCACTCATTTTTCGGGTACTTATCCTCAACCGATTTGCTCGCAACAAGTTGCATTCGACGCAGAATCCTGTCCCATTGTTTCCTATTTGAAATTGGCCAGATCGGACTATGGGATCAGAAGTTATGGCCAAAATACAAATTCATACGAAAAAATCGCGTAAAAAATGTCACTCATTTTTCGGGCACTTACCCTCAACCGATTTGCTCGCAACAAGTTGCATTCGACGCAGAACCCTGTCCCATTGTTTCCTATTTGAAATTGGCCAGATCGGACTATGGGATCGAAAGTTATGACCAAAATACAAATTCATACGAAAAAATCGCGTAAAAAATGTCACTCATTTTTCGGGCACTTATCCTCAACCGATTTGCTCGCAACAAGTTGCATTCGACGCAGAATCCTGTCCCATTGTTTCCTATTTGAATTTGGTCAGATCGGACTATGGGATCAGAAGTTATGGCCAAAATACAAATTCATACGAAAAAATCGCGTAAAAAATGTCACTCATTTTTCGGGCACTTACCCTCAACCAATTTGCTCGCAACAAGTTGCATTCGACGCAGAACCCTGTCCCATTGTTTCCTATTTGAAATTGGCCAGATCGGACTATGGGATCGAAAGTTATGACCAAAATACAAATTCATACGAAAAAATCGCGTAAAAAATGTCACTCATGTCGGGCACTGCATTCGACGCAGAATCCTGTCCCATTGTTGCCTTTCTCGTATACTAAGTATACGGTAAAGGCTATATGATCGCTCCAAAAACAAACTTTTTATAGAAGGCCCGGAGACCCATAGTGTTATATACCAATCGACTCAGTTCGACGAATCGAGGTGATGTCTCTGTGTGTGTGTGTGTGTGTGTGTGTGTGTGTGTGTGTGTATGTGTGTGTGTGTGTGCGCAAAACTACTCAACAAAATGTCACTCATTTTTCGGGCACTTATCCTCAACCGATTTGCTCGCAACAAGTTGCATTCGACGCAGAATCCTGTCCCATTGTTTCCTATTTGAAATTGGCCAGATCGGACTATGGGATCAAAAGTTATGGCAAAAATACAAAATCATATGAAAAAATCGCATAAAAAATGTCACTCATTTTTCGGGCCTTTATCCTCAACCGATTTGCTCGCAACAAGTTGCATTCGACGCAGAATCCTGTCCCATTGTTTCCTATTTGAAATTGGTCAGATCGGACTATGGGATCAAAAGTTATGGCCAAAACACAAAATCATACGAAAAAATCGTGTAAAAAATGTCACTCATTTTTCGGGCACTTATCCTCAACCGATTTGCTCGCAACAAGTTGCATTCGACGCAGAATCCTGTCCCATTGTTTCCTATTTGAAATTGGCCAGATCGGACTATGGGATCAAAAGTTAAGGCCAAAATACAAATTCATACAAAAAAATCGCGTAAAAAATGTCACTCATTTTCGGACACTTATCCTCAACCGATTTGCTCGCAACAAGTTGCATTCGACGCAGAATCCTGTCCCATTGTTTCCTATTTGAATTTGGCCAGATCGGACTATGGGATCGAGAGTTATGGCCAAAATACAAATTCATACAAAAATATTGCGTAAGAAATGTCACTCATTTTTCAGGCACTTATTCTCAACCGATTTGCTCGCAACAAATTGCATTCGACGTAAAATCCTTTCCCATTGTTTCCTATTGAAAATTGGACAGGTCGGACTATGGGATCTGAAGTTATGACCAAAATACCTTTTTTCATAAAAATCACAAAAAATGTCACCTATTTTTCGGCCACCTAACCTTAATCGATTCACACGCAACAAGTTGCATTCGACGCAGAATCCTGTCCCATTGTTTCCTATTGAAAATTGGCTAGATCGGACTATATAGTGGTGCTCAGCACTTTGGGCGTTTTTTCCATTAATTTACTTCTCACACCATAAAAATGAGCTTAACCCATACAAATTAGCACTTGGTCGAAAGCTTTCAAATATATCTATCTGCTGAGGGTAATAAAACGGATGTTGGTGTTAAATTCACTCCGTACGAAACGATCAAAGCAAAACAAAAGTGCGGACCGCGGGCCCAGGGTAATTTTACTTTGATCAAGTCATAACGGAATGATTTTACCACCAATATTCGTTTTAATATCCTCTGCTGATAGATATATTTGAAAGCTTTCGTCCAAGTACTAACTTGTAAGATGAAAGCTCATTTTTATTGTGTGATAAGTAAATTAAGGCAAAAAACACACAAAATGCTGAGCACCACTGGACTATGGGATCGGAAGTTATGGCCGAAACACCATTTTAGCCTTTTTATACGAAAAGGCTGTATGTTCGCTCCAAAAACCAAACTTTTACAGAAGGCCTGGAGACCCATAGTGTTATATACTATAGATAGTGGAATATATAGATGAGCGAAGATAAATCCTCTGTCTCCAAACGAACTGTCAAACGTGTCTCCAAACGAGCATGACGTCACGATTTCAATGGAAATGTTAAGGGCTGTGACGTCATATGCGCGTGTGCACGGTCAAAAAATTTGATTCTGCCATGCTTTCGCTCATCTACAGATTCAACTATCTATATTATAAACCAATCGATTCAGCTCGACGAACTGAGATGATGTCTCTGTCTCTCCCACTTCAGACGGGAGTTTGGCAGAAAGACGGTCATGAGATTTATATCATAACAAATATTGCCCTCCGCTCGCGTGACGGGAATGACATTTTCGTTTTCTTTTTGTGTAGTCGGAGCTTCAGTTCAACTAACATCCAAAAGTGATATCCTTAAAATATATGACTGGGTGAAATAAAACAGGGTTATGTACGTCAAAAAGATTGGAAAAGGAAACAAAAATGTCGAAATTCTTATTAGCATATTGTAGATCAAGCTGAAAACCGAACCGAGGTCCCGCGAAATCGCATTTTCTCGCATTTCCGGATGTTGCAACTGCAACTGCAACTGCAACTGCGAGTAGTGCGCAACTGTGCCATAGTCGGGCACCACTCGCGATGCAGTTGCGACATCCGGAAATGGGACAAAATATGATTTTCGGTTTTCAACTGGATCTACAATATCTTTGCCATAAATAATCTGATTTTCATAGAACGGACAAAGAAATTTGTCTTTTTTACTCCTAGCCACTAGCTCATCTTTTTTCAAGCACACACATTTACGAAGGTCGAGAAAGGCACCATCACCGCTAGGTGGATTAATCTGGGTTTTTGCTTTTCATAGACTTCTTGTTTTCAATATTCTTGCATATAAAAACTACATTTTTGCCTTTCTCGTATACTAAGTATACGTAAAGGCTATATGATCGCTCCAAAAACAAACTTTTTATAGAAGGCCCGGAGACCCATAGTGTTATATACCGATCGACTCAGCTCGACGAATTGAGGTGATGTCTGTGTGTATGTGTGTGTGTGTGTGTGTGTGTGTGTGTGTGTGTGTGTGTGCGTCTGTGCGCACCCACCCAAAAAAAATGTCACTCATTTTTCAGGTACTTATCCTTAACCGATTTACTCGCAACAAGTTGCATTCGACGCAGGACATTCTGCCATTGTTTCCTATTGAAAATTGGTCAGATCGGACTATGGGCTCGGAAGTTATGGCCAAAATACCATTTTTTTTACAGAAAAAAATGTCACTCATTTTTCAGGTACTTATCCTTAACCGATTTGCTCGCAACAAGTTGCATTCGACGCAGGATACTCTGCCATTGTTTCCTATTGAAAATTGGTCAGATCGGACTATGGGCTCGGAAGTTAAGGCCAAAATACCACATTTTTATAGAAAAATTGAGTAGAAAAATGTCACTCATTTTTCAGGCACTTATCCTTAACCGATTTACTCGCAACAAGTTGCATTCGACGCAGAATACTCTCCCATTGTTTCCTATTGAAAATTTGCCAGATCGGACTATGGGCTCAAGAGTAATGGCCAAAATACTATTTTTATAATGCACGAGAAAGGCACCATCACCGCTAGGTGGATTAATCAGGGTTTTTTAATATACGCTTCAGAATGTGGGAACTCGGCATTATAATGATAGAGTAATAATAAGAAGTTAATTTGCATCTCATCATACTTGAATAAATCAATTGTAAGAAGCCTCAGCAAAAAAGGGATAAGAAAACTATCCATTTCCGATGATTCAATTCTCGCTCAATTGTCATTTATATCTGGTGTCCATAGGGCGTGCCTCCACAATACCTTCATCTAATTGATAATTCTTTCTAATAGCACCCGAAGGATGTCGGCGGTATGTAATGTGCTTGGAATACGTAATGCCAATATACCGTTTTCGCGGTGTTTTATATCTAACATTCGACGATCCACATCGACGTAAACAGTGATGTGGAAAAGGAGCTTAAATTATTTATACAAATAACTACAAATAACACTGTGTTTCACTCATCCGTTTATACATCGATGGTGAAAAAACTAAACCCACGCATAAAGGATATTAGATAAGATAGATAATTTAGTACGTAAACAATTAGAAGAAAAAATCACGCATAAAAAATCTTTCTTTAAATATTTGCTTATATGCATTGGTGTAGAAAGGGGTGGGCTAGAAGGGCAAGCCACCCTGATGAATTGTTAGCTACCCCCCAGCAATTAAAAAAGTTAAATGCAAATAACAGTGGTTCCGTTGTCGAAGATGATAATGGGTCAAATGGGGATAAGAATGGAACACTGTTTGAACGACTTAGATTTCTTGTAAAATAGATTGAAAGTGTATGTGAGGGCAAGAAGACTAAAATATAAGAGACCTTTTTGAACGTTTTTACTCTACAATCTCTAGGCTGCCGGCAAGAGCGATGAACCATTCTCATCCCCTTGACCTATTGTCAATCCCGATAGCGGTTTTAAAAATATAAGATAATTAAGTGATGAAACTAATTGAAGGCCACATAAAATAGATTAGAATTGTTGAAATAAGTCCATTGTCGTAATTACACCCGATTCTGTTTTTACACGGATTTTTTTTACACGGCCGTGTAAAAAAAATCCCATACATAATTTTTGCAAAGTTGCTCCATTTTCCATGATTCGTCGAGAAATCATAAAACTTTTTTTACACGGATTTTCAAATTTTGAACTGAAAACTTTTTTCACACGGAACGCATCTCCCGTGTAAAAAAAGAATCGGGTGTATATCTGTTGATCCAAACTTATGCATCCCTGCATACGACGTTGCAAACACGGCATAGTTATCGCCTTATGGTGCGGCAAACGACTAACGTCGGGTGGAACTGAATCGTTGGATATCCGATTTAAAAGAATCAACTTATACTCAACAATGGGTCAATAAAACCATTACCCGAAACGCATTTTTATCGAGATCGAAATGACAGCAATTAGCAAACATTCTAATGGTGGTCACCCTTGAGGAAACACTAATTAGAATTGATTCACTTTTGGCTCGATTTTATTGTGAGCTTCAAACCCCTTTTTACGTAAACTACATCTGAGGGGGAAGCTCGGATACAAGGCATAATTAAAAAAAGGGTAAAATTAATATTTCAAAAATGGTTATCCTCACGAAACTATGTCAGATTTTTAATGTTAATAACGCTTTTTAAGATTTATGTTTCGACTCGGAACTCTCCACCAATTTCCCAGTTTTATTGAAACTTTTTATTATCAATGTTAAACAATTGAAAATTATAAATTTATTCCAACCGCGTAAAAAGTTCAGAATCAACCAATCCCGTTTATGCATCTTCAACACGGACATCCGATTGATGTAAATTACGGGCTTTTGGTCCACCGTTCCGGTTTCTCTATGCTTAAAAAGACGCGCTCACGTGTCGTTTTTGGTCGAGTTTTTAAGGTGACACGGAAAGGACGAACAATCATCAAATCGTCATCATTTTCATCATGGAATGCTTAATTTATTTTCTACAACAAATAAGATTTTGAAAAAGTATCACCGTCGCGTGCTTACTCCCAATCTACATGCTGAAACATTTAGGGGAAACTGGGGTAATATGCACCCCCGGGGCAAAACGACCTTTTGACGTTTTTGAGGACATTTTCAGCAATTTATAATAATTTATAATAATAACAATAATTGAAATTGAAGTTGGAGGGCCATGCCGGCCGATCACTGTACATGTATAAAATGATTGTAGAACAAAAAATGATTTAAATAAAGAAGAATTTTACTACTACTACTTCAGCAATTTTTCGAGCATATTTGCTACAACGCATGTAGTTCGGATCTCGAACTACCAGTCCAGCAGTAAACATTCCTGAAAATATGTCTGAAACACCGCCAAAAATGCCAAAAGGTCGTTTTGCCCCGGGGGTGCGTTTTACCCCAGTTTACCCTACAGTTACATCAAACAACTGAAAACCGAAATATGCCACTCCAAAGTTACGAGGTGAAAATGCTAGAAAGAGACAAAAGATAGGAAAAATAATACGGTGTGTAGTGCCTCCCCGAGTCACCTTAAGGTCACTCCTGACAGAATCCAAATTTAGAAGTGCTCGCGTTTTCGGGGGCACACCACTCGATTCGGAAGCAACGCACAACTTTCATTTTTATTATTTCAAGCATGCTGCGACGCAGCAAAGCTAAATCAACAAAATGATAGTTGTGCGCCGCCTCTGAATCGAGTGGTGCGCCCCCGAAAACGCGAGCACTTTGGAACTTGGATTCCGTCAGGAGTGACCTTAAGGAGAGCCGTCGATGGCCACCGCACCGGTGGCGGACCCGGCGATAACGGCCGCCGCAGCGATGGTGAAGCAGCGGTCGGACCGGCAGCATCACTCAAGTGACAACAGCTGCGACAGCGACTTAACTGAAAATTTTTGCTTAGAAGGCGTCCGAGTGGTCTGGAAGCAGCTATTAACCCTCTAGTGCCCAAGACCGCCTTTAAATAGACAGGGTATTTTGATTTTTTTTTATTTTCAATTGATTAGTTTTCGAACAGTTTTTGAGTTTGATCAATAATATAAACTTCAATGTATGTTTAAATGTGGTTTAAAGCCAGTTTTCAAAGTTCTACACATTTATAAAAAAATATTGAAAATTGAGTAATATTTTGTTCCTTCGTGTTTTCGCTCGTATTCCTTTAAAGAGTGAAATATTTGTAGTTTAGTATTTTTCTATCACTAAACTCATTCAATAGAAGGTTATAGAATGCTACACTCTAAATTATTTATCCAACTCGTTACACGGAAAATAAACACACTGAAAATTTAAAAATTGTAATAAAAAGATTAATAGATTCAAGAAATTATTTGATTGGATAAAAAACTTGAAAAACAAAATTTTCAAAAATCAAAGTTTGATATAATATTGCCATAATCGCGAAATAAAAAATTTTAATGCCAAAACCGTGTTTAGATCGATTTTAGAAAGCAAAATAGTGTTTTTGAGCGAAATAAAAATTTAGGTTGTAGAGGGTTAAAACAGATTTGTCTAGCAAGATTCAAACTATTGATTAGATCTTGATAGTGATTGGAGACATCATTGAAAATAAATTGGTTCTTTTGAAGACCAGCATTATAATCGGAAGAAAGTTAAGCTGAGAGGATGTTCCCAACGTGTAACCGCTTCGTCTTCTTCTTCTCATTGGCATTACATCCCCCACAGGGACATTGCCGCCCCACTGCTTAGTGTTCATTCAGCACTTCCACAGTTATTAACTGCGAGGTTTCTAAGCCAAATTTCAATTTTTGCATTCGTATATCATGAGGCTAACACGATGATACTTTTATGCCCAGGGAAGTCGAGACAATTTACAAATCGAAAACTGCCTAGACCGGCACCGGGAATCGAACCCAGCCACCCTCAGCATGGTCTTGCTCTTTAACCGCGCATCTTACCGGGCAATCTCTGTCTGTGCCAGTGTCCGCCATCTGCAATGATCACGAGAGGAATTTGCTGATAGACAAAACTATGGAGGCAGCCAGGGGGAAGAAACACTTCGAAGATTTGTTGAACGGTGAAAACGAAGGTGTTTTAAGGAGCAAGATGGGAACAGTTGCATCAATCGATCCACCACATTATAAAAAATGTGAGGAAAAAGACAGGCTGGTTTTCTAGTGGCAGGTTGGATGGAATCAGGGAACAGTCTAGAGTGTGTCAATTACAGAGCAATCACCCTTCCGAAGCTGCTGTATCAAGTGTACAAAGAAGAAAATATTGTGAATCCTATGAAATACGGCAGACTTTAGTGGGCTGGTCATTTAGTGCAAATTAACTTATTTTATTGTTTCAGTCGATAAATCGACTTAATTACTTAAAACAGAAACGAAAAAACAGAAAAGTGCTGCAGTGTGAATCAGCCTGAACAATGAAATTGATGCTCTTCCAAAATGTAGCTAATATCAGTCCAAAATTAGATTTCAGTTCTGTTTTGATTTGTTTGATTTTGGTTTTTACTGAAGAAGCGACAAAACAGATGGGGGTTTCAGGAAGTTGACCTGAAATAAGTCAATGAATCGAAAATGGTGACGTTAGTGTTATTGGCCAATACAAAATGATGCCGCGAGAGGACAATTCAGCATTTTATGTTCCATAATGCAAAAATGTTGGAGGCACCCGAATCTCGTATTGAATCAAATGGTGTACCGAATCATCCACGACTTTCATGATGTCCCCAGCCGCGGAATCAACCCAATCATGTCCTCCGCGTATTTGTCTTTCATTTGCGTCTCAAATCCAGGCATATGAGATGTTGTTGGATCTCCAAATTATCCTGGAGTTTGAATCAAATGGTTTACCAAATCAACCACGATTTTCATGATGTCCCTAGCCGCGACATCAACCTCATCATGTCCTCCGAGTATTTGTCTTTTATTTGCGTCTCAAATCCAGGCATATGAGATGTTGTTGGATCTCCAAATTATCCTGGAGTTTGAATCAAATGGTCTACCAAATCAAGGTGTTATGATTATTAAGGTTTTTTTTAATTCTAGATTAAGTTCAACACCGTGATGACCCTAGCCGCGACATCAACTTCATCATGTGCTCCGAGTATTTGTCTTTTATTTGCATCTTAAATCCAGACACATGAGATGTTGAAGGATCTTCAAATTGTCCTGGAGCTCTTATCAAATGTTCTACCGAATCAACCACGTTTTCCATGATGTCCCCAACCCTCGAGTATTTATCTTTCAATTGCGTCTCAAATCCCTGCATATTAGATATTGTAGGATCTCCAAATTGTCCCAGAGTTTTAATCAAATGGTAGGCCAAATCAATCAAGGCTTTCATGATGTCCCGATTCGCGGTATCAACCTTATCATGTCCTCCGAGTATTTGTCTTTCATTTGTATCTCAAATCTAGGCATATGAGATATTTTAAGATCTCCAAATATTCCTGGAGTTTGATTCAAATGGCCTACCGAATAAACCATGACTTCCATGGATGCTCAAATTATGTTCCTATGTTCTAGGTCAGTGGTGCTCAGCATTTTGGGCATTTTTCCCTTAATTTACTTGTCACACAATAAAAATGAGCTTTCACTTTATAAGCTTTCAAATATATCTACCAGGATATTAAAACGAATATTGATGTTAAAATCACTCCGTACGACTTGATCAAAGTAAAATTACAGTGCGGCCCGCGGGCTTGATCGTTTAGTACCAAGCGAATCAATTTTTGGTTTTATTACCCTTAGCAGATAGATACATTTATACAATATTTTATAATGCCCAGAAGCTAGAAGAGATGGCTAAGAGATTGATGAAAAACCTGAAAAAATCGGATGAAAAACGACTGAGATATGGCCATCTGAGCATTTTTTTTTATTCCTTTATTTATTTGTTAGGCACTCTGTGTTACATAACCGCTACTGTGCCGAGATCTACTGTGGTATTCTGCTCTACAGAACCCACACAGAATCTATTTTTAGATTTCCATTACCATTATTGTTGTCGTTTGCCAGTCCATCTCATCGTGAGTCCATTGTGTCCGTTTGTCCATGTCGTGTATTCAATGATCGTTGCATTGTTCGGTTGCCATTAATCCGGGTAACGTTGGAGGAATGCCTCCGAGAAGAACAAGTTGTCAGTCGTCATCAGGCAGCCGTGATGGTAAGGCGCGTACCCCAAACGCCACCGTATGGGCTGCGGATCTGGCGACTGACGAGGGTTTGGTGGAGGGGCTGGGAATCGAACCCATGACCATTCGCTTGTAAGGCGAACGTGTAGCCAACTACGCTACGGGACCCCCCTTTTCTGAGCATTTAGTAACAACGATTTTCTGAACGAATGAATCCAAGTGTTAATTTTCAAAATTCTACACATTTATAAAACAAATGTTGAAAAATTAGTAAATTTTTGATCCTTTGTGTTTTCGCTCGTATACTTTTGAAGAGTGAAATATTTGTAGTTTAGTATTCTTCCACAACTTACCTTATTCAATAGAAGGCTACACTCTCAGTTTTCATTTCTGCAACTTGGCTCCAACGGAGCAGACACAAAAACGGAGGAGACAGTCTCCAGGGGATGAGCTCCCTGGGGGCCGCTCCAAAACGCGGAGGGTTACTACCCCGAACAAGGGTAGTGGGGCCAGGAAGTTGAACCCCGGCCAGGTACCTTCAAAACCGGGGGAGGAAGGACCTGGAAAGGTTTGTCCACCCAGGAAAGACGGTGGTAAGGGGTTACGGCATGCTGAGAGTTCTCAGCCGCACCAGACCAGGGAAATAGAGGGGGATGACGCCTCCTGGACCCTGGTCAAGAACAAGAGGAAACCGAAGACGTCAAGGGCCGAAAAGAAGGCCCAGGCGAATGAGGGTAGCAAGAAGTCTAGGGTAGGCGCCAATCGCTCCAGGGACGATGTCCTAGTTATCACGGCGGACGAGGCTAAGTAGTCGGACATCTTGAAGGCGATGAGGAGTGACGTCAAGCTCGGCGAACTCGGCGCCGACGTACGTCGAATAAGACGTACCCGGATGGGCGAGATAATCCTCGAGCTGAAGCGTGGCGTCTCGCACAAGGGCGCCGCCTACAAGAAGTTGGCGGAGGAAGTCCTAGGCGAGACGGTCAAGGTGAGGGCACTCACTACGGAGGTGAATATAAGGGTTAAAGACCTGGACGAGATCACCGAAGTCGAAGAGGTCGTCACGGCACTACGGCGACAGTGTGAAGTGGAGACGCCCACCGCAGCCATTCGGCTACTGAAAGGTCCGGCAGGACGCAGGTAGCATTGGTTCGGCTATCTGCAGCGGCCGCCTCTAAGGTAGTCAAGTTAGGGAGCGTCAAGGTGGGATGGTCGGTATGCCCTGTGGGCATATACGAGCAACCCGAAATTTGCTTCAAGTGCCTGGAACTGGGGCACAAGCAATGGGACTGCAAAGGCCCTGACAGAAGCAATCTCTGCCGACGCTGCGGATTGGAGGGACATAAGGCACAATGCTGCACGAACCCTCCCAATTGTTTGATTTGTTCCAGCAAAGCTGTGAACAGCAAGCACCCCATGGGGGTTCGATGTGCCCGGCGTTTAAGCGTGCTGCAAAATCACAGTGCAGGTAACGCAGCTGGCTTGCTCGGCCTCGCCCGAGTGTCTGGTGTGCGCAGGTTTAGAGGAAACGGCGGAACACGTGTTGTTCGTGCGCTCACGTTTTCGCGCAATGCGTGACCACATGCTTGCCACATGTGGTCTGGACACTACCCCGGACAACCTAGTTCAGACGCCGTTTTATCGGCTATCGCCCAAATCGTCTCGGAGCTACACAGAAGGTGGCGGGTGGTCTCAAGGATGGCTAGTTCAGGCGCAAATAAGAGGTGGTCCAAGGGATCGGAGTCGGCTTTATGGGTCATACCGGTGGTCATGCTCTGTGGTCGAACTCGATCCTTTTATCGAACAAGTGGCCGCGCAAAGAACAACATGGTATCGTCGCTTTCGCGGCGTCAGTCAACCGGGCGGGTTTCGAGCCCGAGGATGGAAAGGGGTCGTCGTCAAGGCTGAGGCAGGCGTAGGCACCGCGTCGGCAAGTCCCTCTGTGTGCTGGCGAATAGGCAGTATCGCAGAAAGGTCAATTTGGGGTGCACGCGGCATCATCATTCTTGATACCAGTCGTGCAGAGGGAAGCAGGCGCGAAGTCGACCCTGCCCACCTTCCGAGGACGTAGGGCGTGGTAAAGCCACCTGGAAAGCCGGCAATGCGCTGATACGATACCATGGTGTTCTTCTAAAAAAGCGAGTCACGATGTTCGATGCTGCAAGGACACGCAGCTAACCTTGAGGGTGCGTTATGCACTGGCCCCCCTTTGAAGCACTACTTTCTGGCTGTACCGAAGGGATGATGGGCTTGGCGGCAATGGAAACGGTTTAGCGGGTCGGGGATTTAGTCCTGCCTCCCTCGTTTGCTGTTGGAGGTGATCCCTAACCCCGCACTTCCTGGACAACCCCCTCTATTGCTTAGGAAGAAAAAAACACACACATACACATACATACGCACATACAGACATCACCTCGATTCGTCGAACTGAGTCGATCGGTATATAACTCTATGGGTCTCCGGGCCTTCTATCAAAAGTTGTTTCTTGGAGTAGTCCTATAGCCTTTCGGTACAACTTTGTTGTACGAGAAAGGCAAAAAAGACGAAATCGATCAAAACACTTTTTAAATTGTGATTTCGTCTATTTCACATTTTGATTTTATAGAATCTTGTTTCTCGAGTTTTTCATCCAATAAACTAATGTTTTGACTCTTCAAAACATTAGTTTATTGGATGAAAAACTCGAGAAACAAGATTCTATAAAATCAAAATGTGAAATAGACGAAATCACAATTTAAAAAGTGTTTTGATCGATTTTCGAAAGCAAAAATAGTGATTTTAAGTGAAAACAAAAATTTGTTTTCGGTTGTAAAGCGTTAAAATATCGGGCTTGGTGGTCATATGGTTACCACTTCTGGTTCATACGCAAGAGGTCGTAGGGCCAATCCCAGGCCTAGTAACTTAATCCCTAGTAACTTTCTCTATATGGCGTCTCCAGTAGCCTTGCGAGCGTAAGCATAGGATTGCCAATCCGTAGATGGCGAGTTCGGTTCTTGGTCCGGTCTATGATGTTTTTGGGTTGGAAGCCCTGGGCATAGTGTATCCATTGTACTTGCCACACAAGATACATAATCATGTAACGGTGGGCAAAAGAAACGCTTTCTTGAAATAGAATAGTGAGTTGAAAAGCAGGCCAAGTTCCACTTGGAATGTAAAGCCATTGAAGAAGAAGAATTTTCTCTGTAATTATCACTCACTTGAACTGGAAATTAATTCCATACCTTTTTCATCCTCTGTCCGCTACCTACAACTACAACTGACTATTCTAGCACTATTCTAGCATTCGGTTAAAATTAGCCTGTGGTCATATGACAAGGGGTTTATATTGATAATAAGACCGGATGATGATCAAATAGAAAGATAGAAAAGCATAAGCACTACACATATATTTTATGCTATTTTGATATCTTATATCACTTTAGATTACCTATTACCTAGATATACAATAGAATTGCTTCCTGATTACATTTCTGCTACTAAATTTTCTTCATTATTGCATAGTTGTGCAGATGCACTGGCTACAGTTTAATAAAAAGAAGTATGATTAAGGAGTTCACCAACAGCAGTGTGCAAAAACCGCTTCACCATCCACGGAGCCAAAGTCGGTGAGTAGGCTGAGCAGCGCTTTGTAACGGTCAGCTTAATGGCCATGTAAATAAAGCCGTTTTTGTCGCTGTTGGACAAACGCAAATCATACGGCATGCTGTGAACGAAAAGATCAACGGCTCCTGATGCACCTGGATCGTGCCGGCGATGATCGCGAACACGATCACTCTGGCCAGAGCTCACTGATGATGTTTACACCATGTGCGAATGCACACGGTGGCAGCATTATATCAAAAGGTGCGTTGATGACTTTGCATAAGAAGAAAGTTGAAAGTTTGATTTGAACAAAGCGCTATTGTGTAGCAGTGCTGGCGCGGGGAATACGAAGAACGTTTAAGATGGAAATTTGCGAATCGTTTGCACCTTGGTTAGCGAGATAACACACAACACAGTACAAGTAGCCAACAGCTGTGCTCCAGCAGTCAGCAAGGTAGGCAATCCACCATCCTTTATATGTCTCGCGAAGGTATTTACATGCCCATCCACGCGAAAACGATGCCGCTACTTTCGGTGAGAGAATTGAAGTGCCGTTTCACGATGGACTACATAAATTTTATCTTTGGGTTCAGTTGAGTGTACCGTATGCTGGTTCACAATAAGACGGACGAAGGTTCAGTGATTCGATGCGAGTTTGCAGTGTGAGATCATCGCAATCAATTTGAGTCCGCATTGATTGACGGATTTAGTATCGATTGAAGTTCATTGTCCATTTATACAGATGCAATGATAAATATTAATACCACCACTGATGAGAACACCCAACGGTTCTATGGAAAAAGGGAATTGGATTATTTATTGTTTGACGTTGTTTGTCTTCTTCTTCTTTGTTGGCATTACATCCCTCAATAGGACATTGTTCCTTTTCCTCCCCCATGTGAGGTTTCCAAAGACAGTTACAGATTTTCTATTCATACAGCATAAGGCTTACACGATGATTTCCTTATGTTCAAAGGAGTCAGGGATATTCCAATCCGGGACTATCCTTTGAATCTCCACGAAATTCCCTTGAAAAACTCAGCATTTTTTTTATTTCCGTAAATTCTTTTGTAAAATAAAGTCAGTGGCAATTCTACGCGTTCACTCGCAATCCAAAATGTTACAGTTAAGTCACATTTAGGAAAATGCTATATATATATATTGTTTTGTTGCAATAATTGTATGTATTGTATAGGAGGGTCCTTACATTGAATTGTCAGAAAATCTATTACTCATAATACGTTGTTACGCTAGTAATACACTAGCTGAAAATGCCATATCCGCTATACATAGATAACATCGCAAACTTCAAAGTCTTTAAAATAAATGACAATTCCAACACCATACCGTTATCAATAACAAGCCAACCCATTCAGTGGGAACCATTGCCATAAATTGAGCAATTTGTCACCATATCTTTTGCGTGCAATTCGCTTACTTCATTGCGCGTGCCACAAAAAAAAACCTTGCCGGTTCGTCGCTGTGTATTATTCCAAGTCTCCAAGGGAATTTCCGCTCAGCTTTTCCTCCACGTTTTTGGCTAACATGTGCTTTCTCAGAGGCACGCCAGTCGATAAGTGGGGCCCACCCGAATTTACAGTTAGCGCTTTCAGCTTCAAACACATTACGCCTGTACCACGCCGTCGTCAAAACCATCATCCACCACACTACGGTGGAGACGTGCTGCAAAATTGAAGAATTTTGCTACACCACCATCTTTTCGGGAAGAAGACTGGCGAAATGGAAGAAGAACGAGTCAAAGCGCCAAAAAGAAAGTTTCCGAAGAAAAAAATGGGCTACCAAAAATAAAGCCAAAAGCGGCCCCCATCAAGTGCAATTTCGATCAGATTTCACTTATTGATTAATTCGATTAAGCTTCGTTCGGCTCGATTGTGTATGCTGTCTAATTTCATTAACCTTGATCTCGTGCGCGCTAAAGCAGCGTCATCTACGCGAATTTTTGGATTCCTCTTTTCAGAGGCGTCGAGTGCTTTGTCGGAAAACATACGGCAATGGAACAATTATGGGTGGAAACAAGATAGTTAGGGTGCTTCAAAATGGAGGGCCGGCTCAAACAAAATCTTGTGAAATTTTACTCTGCTGCTGTGAAACTTACTAAAGCAGGTTACTATTTTATTTGAATGACATAATGAGTACAGCAATGTAATGATCATGGCATGGCAACAATAGATGATCGAATTGATAAAGGTTAGGATCTTCAACCAATCAATTTTGAATCACCCTTGTATATTATTGAGCTACTCAATTATTTAATTATCATCTTCTGAATTTACACGTTTTTCACCGATTCATGTTCAGCTGGATTTAACCTGCCAAGGCCTGGCTGACTGGCTAAGCCGGAGCTCGGGACTGACATCAAGAAGTAGCGAAAAAGAATAAGCAAAAAAAAACTAGGTGAACGGGATATCGAATTATCTGCGGTTTTTCACTCTTTCTATGCAAAGTGGGTTTTCATGGTTGGTGCATTCGATGCATGCGATTGTTTACATTCAACAGCAACGTATCGAGTGCAGCAGATAATCCCGTACGATGCGGTTGCAGGGGAATCCGATCAGCTGACTGCAAGCAATGCGGACGGTATCCAAACCACCACAGGATGATTAGATGCGCAACTGGTGTTTCTAGATCGTTAAATAGTGACTAGAGATAGTAGGGATGTAGAGCAGATGACGATAATGATCCCAATTAGTGGTAAACAAGTTATTCACTGTTTGTTCTGACATTTTGTGCATTAAGCCGATGTGCTTAGCCAAAGACATCACCCGTTATCTATCTGCTTAATCTTTTTTTCATTCGATCAGATTTCACAACATCTTCATTATTAAAAACTATAGATTACATGCCGTTCTTCATAACTTCTGAACCAATGGACCGATTTGCAATATTTTGGCACGAATGAAATGATTCTTAGTTACAGATTTGTTATAGATGTAGTTAAAGGAAAATAGTAAGCTTTAAGATGTTTAAATAAAAAAAAACCTGATTTTTTTTTATTTCTAACCTTTTGGACCACAACGGCTGTTCTTTTTCATTTTTTAATACGAAAATTCAAACTTTTTACACATACAGTCAAAAACATGGAAAGGTTCACCAAGCCGTTTTTGAGCTACACTTTGAGTAAAACTTTTACAAGTTAAGATTTTCTTAGTTTACCATTAAATATATTTACCCGCAGCGTAGATGCACATTCAACTAATGCTCTGCGATACAAGATTTTTTACAAACAAACCGAAATATTGATTTTTTGTCGAATACCGGAACGAAACAAACTTATAATAAATTTTGTATATATTTAATGAGTCATCTTTATCTGCAGAAGATAGCTTATTATTTAAATGTCTCAATCAATCAACAAAAATAAAACAAAATGCTTTTCATGGGTTAGAAATTAATTTATTCATGGGCTATTTCAAAAATATATTCCAAAATAAACTACGATTTTTTCTCGGAAAAAGATTACAAAGCGATGGAGAAAAAAATAACCCGTTATACTAAGATAAAGCAAATACCTGGGTCACAATCATTTCATCCCTTTAAACCTCAGAATGAGCATTACATTATCGTGACGCGGTTTTTGTTTCCGAATTAAAGAAAAATAATTATAAGAACTTTTGTGTAGAAATAAAATTATTGACAAAACCAAATATTGACCATTATTTCATGGAAAACTGAGAAAATCTGGACTTGTAAAATTGTAACTTAGAGATAAAATATCCAACTCTTCGACGTATTTTAAACGGTTATTTTATCATAAAATCAACAGTAAAAACTTTATTATGTTGGGTCAGTTACAACCCTAGCAGTTCCACATGGGTTACGACAACTCATATGTGACCAGATTTAGTCACTATAAAGCTGCAGCAAAATGGTGGGTTGACATCAAGGAAGGAGCGCCCAACAGAGCTCTGGTCCCCACAAGTCCCTATCTCACGCTTCCACGGGTCGTCTGATGACAAAAGACCGCCAGCTAAGGGTTGTGTACTTAGCTGGCAGTGCAGCCTGGGCACTGTTGTCCTTCTGACATCAGCTTGAGTGAGAAGGTACGCCTCGAGCGTCTGTTCACCAGAAGGTGCGGCTCAAACAGCGTCTGCCTGGTACCCAGCGGCTGATTAACGAAATGCTGTATCGCGTCAGCTATACCTAAGGTGGCAGCCCTATCATCGCGATGTAGGTAACGCGACCCTGGTAAGGTAGCTTACTGAAGCCTCTCAAATACCACGAAAAATGGAGATAGAAGAAAAAGAGAACGTTATTTTTGGCAACCGACCCGGCAAAGAAATAAGGACTATGATTGGAAACTCGGTACCTGGAATGTTAGGACCCTAAATGAACCTGGACGAGTGAGCCTTCTGGCTCGTGAACTGCAGAAGGTTGGAGTGAACGTGGCTGCTATTCAAGAAGTCCGATGGCCTAGATCCGGAGAACGTGAATTCCGAGCCGTTGACCCCACGACCAACACTGCATTCAAGTATAACATCTATCACAGCGGCGGTGAAAAAGCAGAGCATGGAGTTGGTTTCGTAGTGATGGGCAAGCAGATGAAGCGAGTGATGCGGTGGAAACCCATTAGCGAACGAATCTGTGAGTTGAGGATACGGGGCAAATTCTTCAATTACAGCCTAATCAACGTTTACGCACCGACAAACGATAAATCCGACGACGTGAAGGACACGTTTTATGAATGTCTTGATAAAGCCTATGGAGAGTGCCCAAAGCATGACGTGAAAATTGTTATCGGAGACGCTAACGCTCAGGTCGGTAGAGAGGACTTTTTCCGTCCCATAATCGGTAGGGAGAGCCTTCACTCCGCTACAAATGACATAGGTGTTGTGTTGATATCGTTTGTTGTACTGCCTACTCTGTTTTTCTCTCGAATTAAACGCAAGTTATCCAAGTTTCTTGCCATAAATATTGTGTTGGTGTTTTTCCGGTTGTGTAAAAACGCATAATAGCTGGCTTTTTCATGAACGAATTTACAGAACGCGTCATCTACAATCGAAAAATGACCGAAACTGTCCCGAAAAACTATGAGGACATTGTAAAATGCCGAAAGTGCGCCCGTTGGATATATACAGAATATGGCATGTATTTAGTGTGTGCTGGGCCATGTGGATGTCTATTCCATCTTCACTGCGCTGGTGTGTGTAAAGAGGACTTGCAAATCACATCGCGAGGCATGCTATGGATGTGTGAAGAATGTCTGCCTCTTTTTAATGATTGGAAAACAACAGTGAATTCGTCGCCTGCGGATAACAAAAATCAGCTTCTAACCGATGTGTCCGAATTGAAAACGCAAGTTTCGCTAATTGTGGATACACTACAGCGCATCGTTTTGCATGACACGCCTGCTGATAGTATGTGCGTTTTTCATTCTACTCCCGTGCAATCTTCCGTCATGAACAAGACTGTTACGAATAGCACTGAAAACGAGAATGATAGCAAATGCGCGTCTACCGAACAGCTGGAGAATGTGCAAATGACAGCAAATGATAGTTGTTTCCCGTTATTTTTAACAAATATTGACAACGCTACAACTGAGAGGGATATAGAAAGAATGGTCTGTCGATGCCTCGGTGCCCCTGCCGGAGACTGTTTGAATGTGGTTAAATTAGTGGCGAAGCGTATGGATTGCAGTTATTTGGAGTTCATCTCATTTAAAGTTGTTTTGAGAAGCAGATGGAAGGATTTGGCTATGCGTGCATCAACGTGGCCTGATGGACTCAAATTCTGAGAATTTATTCAACGCAAAAAGAATATTTGGAAGCCTTAAAACGTTAGAAACACCATTGCTGTTCTCTGTATTAATGATATGTTGTTTATTGTGAACTTGCTAAGTTATTAGATGTTATGATGATGCTTAATGTTAATTTGATTGTTTAATGTTATGATGTTTAATTGGTAACACTATCTCGAGTAACCGTCACAAATGAACATTTAATTATTTAGATATAAGAATCAGTCTGTGCAACTATTGTTGAAGACGTTGAAATAAAATAAAAAAAAAAATGACAACGGCCTACGGCTAGTAAATTTTGCTGCTGCCAGAGGGATAGCCATCAGTAGCACCTACTTTGCACGAAAGAACATCCGAAAGCACACCTGGAGACACCCAAATGGTGAAACTTGCAACCAGATAGACCATGTTCAGGTAGATGGGCGCCATTTCTCGGATGTTATCGATGTGCGGACATTCAGAGGTCCGAACATTGACTCTGATCACTACCTCGTTGTCAGTAAAATTCGATCACGGTTGTCAACTGTATCGAACGAAAGATCACAGCGAACGATGCGTTACAATATCCAGCGATTGTCGGCGGAAGGAGTATCGGCTGAGTACCGCCAGAAGCTCGACGAACGGATAAGTGCAATCAACGTTAGCGACAACATCAACGATCTATGGGAGTCGATCCATGGTGAGCACAACAGCACGAGAAGTGGTAGGCACTGCACAGAGGCGACCCAGGACGGGTTGGTTCGATGTGGAGTGTCAGAGAGTGACAGACGAGAAGAACGTTGCCAGAAGCCGGATGTTGGTGTCAGGTACCCGATTGAATAGAGATCGGTACAAGGAAGCAAGAGCAGCCGAAAAACGAACCCACCGCAGGAAGAAAAAAGAGTACGAAGAACAAGTTATTAGTGGGGCGCAGGAAAAAATGGAGCAGAACGATATGCGGAGGTTTTATGAGTCTGTCAATGGCATGCGCAGAAAGACAGCGCCATCTCCCGTCATGTACAACGACCAATAAGGGAATTTGCTGACAGATAAAACTGAAGTGGCTGCCAGGTGGAAGCAACACTTCGAGACTTTGTTGAATGGAGGAAGTGACGGTGCATCGGTGAACAGAATAAATATTAGCGACGATGGACAAGCCGTGGAGTCACCTACACTAGATGAGGTTAAAAAAGCTGTCAAAGAGCTGAAAAACAATAAGGCTGCGGGGAAGGACCAGTTCCCTTTTCAAACATGGCAGTGAGCAGCTTTATGAAGTTCTGCACCATATTATGTCGAAAATATGGGAAGACGAGGAAATGCCTGCTAGCTGGTTGGACGGCCTCATTTGCCCTCTCTTTAAGAAAGGGCACAGACTGGAGTGCTCCAATTACCGAGAAATAACCCTCCTTAATTCGGCGTACAAAATTATGTCCCGTATTCTGTTCAACAGATTGAGACCGCTTGAAGAGTCCTTCGTCGGCGAATACCAAGCAGGTTTTCGTGAGGACAAATCAACGACGGATCAAATGTTTACCCTCAGACAAATCCTTTATAAATTCCGGGAGTACAACTTGTAGACGCATCATCTGTTTATTGATTTCAAAGTGGCGTACGATTCAGTGAAACGGAATGAGTTATGGCAGATTATGCTTGAACATGGTTTTCTGGCGAAACTGATACGGCTGATTCGTATAACGTTGGACGGATCGAAATCAAGTGTAAGGGTTGAGGATGAAATATCGACGTCATTTGTTACCTTAGATGGACTAAAGCAGGGTGATGCACTCTCGAATCTACTGTTCAATATAGCGCTCGAGGGAGCGATTAGGAGAGCTGGCGTGCAAAGAAGCGGTACCATTATCACAAGATCGCATATGCTCCTGGGTTTTGCGGACAATATCGATATTATCGGAATTGATCGCCGTACCGTGGAAGAGGCTTTTGTGCCTTTTAAGCGGGAGACAGCGAGGATTGGATTCACGATCAATACCAGCAAAACGAAGTATATGGTCGCTGGCAATCAACGTGGGTTCATTAGTGGTGGTGGTAGTGAAATGGTGCTGGATGGTGAAAAATTTGAGTGGTGGAAGAATTTGTGTATCTTGGAACAATAGTGACGTGCGATAATGATGTTACCCGCGAGGTGAAAAGGCGTATTGCAGCTGCAAATGGGGCTTATTACAGACTTCGTAACCAGTTAAAGTCCCGTAGTCTGCAAACGAAAACAAAACTTGCGCTGTATACTGCTCTGATTCTTCCGGTGGCTTTATACGGCCATGAAACATGGATGTTAAAGGAGGCTGATCGGAGAGCTTTCGGAGTGTTTGAGAGTAAAGTGCTGCGGACAATACTCGGCGGTAAACAAGAGAACGGTATCTGGCGGCGTTAAGCTTATACAACACGGCAGACTACGGTGGGCTGGTCACGTTGTTCGTATGCCAGAAGAAAGTCAAGTGAAGATAATATTTAGTAGAGAACCCGGAAGAGGCCGCAGGCTTCGTGGAAGACCGCGTACACGATGGCTTTTTGCAGTTGAAGAGGAGGGCGCTCAATGTTCAGGGCGACTGGAAGCAGGGCTGACAATCGTCATCGTCATAGCACGAAATGCCACAGTAGCGACGAGTTGCATTGTCTTCATTGCTACTCTACACATCGTCAATGACGCGCACGATGTTAGCTTTCGTCGTGTAACCAAATCGTCCTGACGACATCGAAGAACAAAGACTTCATACCGTTATTCTTCAAGCGGCAGCTGCCATGCGAAGATTTTTACTAATTCTTTGTAATAATGAATTTGAAGCAACGTATGAAAGCGTTATGAATGTTTTCGATACATTTATGTTACCAAATATCCTACTATTTGTTTATTTGAGACGCTATTATGTTTTTTACCAGTTCGTCTATAATGACGTGCAATCATTTGGGTGAAGAAGTGACGACGAAAATCGTCATAAATTTTGGCTGCGCGACTATCGTCGTGGTACGCATGCGGCGCGAAGAAAACGAATAGGTGTTGCGTCGTGCAATGTTATGACGAAGACTATTTTTTTTCGCTTTCTTCATACGACGAGAATGACTATTGTCAGCCCTGACTGGAAGCGATTGGCCCAGGATTGAGTCCAGTGGAGAAGGATACTCCATTCGGCGTAGGTTCATCGAAGAGCTGTAGCCCATCAAGTATCAAGTAAGTAATCAGTGTCGCAGATTGAGCTATTTCCCATAGTCCCGGAAGTCATCCTCATCCAGAAGTGTGGAAAGATTCCTTTCTCTCTCAAAATGTACCAGCCTTTTCTCAGGGTTTTCCAAGCGAGCCATCTGGCCCGAGGAACAGTTTGGTTTACGCGGTGGATCAACCGTACATTATTGATTATTGAATCGATTAATCGTTGGGTAGTAATCGATTAAAAATTAATCGGTTAAGTAACACAGAGTGCCTAACAAATAAAGGAATAAAAAAAACGTGTATTCGTCGTTGCCAATCGACGACGCAACTCGCCGATTAAAGAGGAAAAGGCAGCAACTGCAGCTATCGCAAGCGCAACCAGAGAGGAAGGAGAAGTGTCCGCCAGTGTTTGTAAAAAGCGACACACCGGATTTACCTCCAAAAATTCGCCATCTGGTAGCCAAAGAGCTAAAATTCACCTTCCGTCTCTGCAGCCATAGCGATGTTTACAACAAAGGATCACCAAAAATTCGTAGCAAAATTTCTGAAATATGAGTAGGGTAAAGGATGTATTTTGGACCACCCTTACAGGGGCTCTTATTTTGGACCACCAAGAGTAATTTGCTCTCAGTGGTCCAAAATAAGAGCCGTCGAACTGGTGGTCCAAAATACCTCCCTTACCCTACTATACTTATGACATGCCTGGTATCAAACCAATCAAGGTATTGCTGCGCGGTCTGCACGATATGGGAACAACATGTATCAACGGTTCGACAGGAAAGAAACACCCCAACCATCGATACACTTACCAACGATTTGATTCGTTTGCGGAATGTCACTCGTAAGAAGTTCCATTATACTGGGCTGCCAGCGCTTAAGGCACAATAAGGCAATCCCTAAGACAGCTGTGATCAGCTGACGATTTTTGTTTACCTTGATTTTTTGACAGATTCTGACCGGACTGACAAAACAATTCAAAGGAAAATGTTAAGCGCGGTTTACACCAGAAGTGAGTTCCGTTCAACTGCATACACAATTTATTTTGATTTCGATTGTCAGTCCACACGAAGCAGCCGTTAGTGAACATGCCAACATCCATCTAACTCCCAATGACTTCTTAGAGATCTCAGCTGGCGAATTGACGGCCTATATCAAATCTCCAAAAAAACATGAAGGCCCAGGCTTCGATAGCATCTGAATCTCACATGTGTGATCCGTTTTTCGAGCACCTTTTGCTAATCTTTAATCAGTGTCGCAGATTGAGCTATTTCCCATAGTCCCGGAAGTCAGCGAAAGTCATCCTCTTCCAGAAGTGTGGAAAGATTCCTTTCTCTCTCAAAATATACCAGCCTTTTCTCAGGGTTTTCCAAGCGAGACATCTGGCCCGAGGAACAGTTTGGTTTACGACGCGATGGATAAACCGTACACCACCTGTACACCACCGAGTTACCAACGTCCTCAGACGGATCAAGTATGTCTCGATGTCGAGAAGGCGTTCGACAATGTTTGGCATGACGGCCTTGTGTACAAACTACAACGCTACAACCTTCCCAGCTAAATTTAAAAACAGTGCCTATGAAAGGCAAAAATGTAGGATTATTTCTACAAAAACGAAACAAATTTCCAAAGCTGCATAAGGATCTATAAAGATGAAGGACTAATGGTCTGGACACTTAGCATAAAAAAACTTTGCAAAACACAAAAGCAATGAAAATGATCATACATTTAAGTTAAAAAAATACCACCGATGATTCACCACTCCACCATGCCGCTGCTACATCTCGGGTAGGACCGTCATCAAACGTCACTGTCATAATCAATCTAGAAGTTATGCTACATCTGTCGTATATTATAAAATTTTCCAGTAGATCGGAAAATTAATAATAATTTTAAAAAGTCAAACGACCACCAAAACATCTCAAAACCATTCCATCGTCCATAACTACATCTTACTAAATGCATGACATAAGTAATTCGATTTATCTCCGTTTACTTTTTCCGGATAGCTCAAATATAATTAACTGAAGAAGCACCTAGCTGGCCATCTTCCACTCTAGTCAATACATCCTGGTGGAAGTTTAACGAGTGATTTAAATGCTATCAAGTAAGCGCTCGTTGATGAGTTTGCCACTTTTTGTTTTTTTGATCGCAACCCCCTCCACCTGAACTGAAGCGCGGTGCGGCGCTAAAAAGCCATCACACTTGCCGCCATCACTTTGTTCCAGCCGATTTTTCATTATTGTAGATTTTCTTTCTAATCAAGTCATCATTATCCTATTACCGACACAAAATGTAAGAAAAAAAAATCCAACTCATTTTCTTTTATCGCCCATTTACACATTGTACCGTATGGGGGTAAATTCATCGAACCAGCAGCCAAAATGTGGATTTCTATGGAAATCTTCACCAGCTGTCTACGGTTGCAAATTGCGCCCCGAGAAAGTGAATCTCGTCAGAGGGGGTGTGGAAATTGCGCGGCGCCCACTGGACTGTCCATCAATTGAACGATTCATCCACGGCTCCAGTCCATCCATCGGAGGAATTGATAGGTCAATAATGGTGGAGCGCTTTAGTTAAATGCATTTTCTACATTAGGCATGCCTCTAAATGTGCGGTTGAGTTTTGAATTAGTGCCTTCTCGGCCGCTGCTGATGAGTGAGTACGGAAGACTCTTGCAGTGTGCTTTGTCTGCCCATGCATGGTCTTGTGGAAGGTGATTATCGGATGAGTTTGAATTAGGGGAAAACGATCTTAAATACACAGCATGAGCAAGCATTCGTAGAAGCATTTGAATTGCAGATTAAACTGATCGAATAGATGTCAAGCCAAGCATTACAATACTAAATATTTGTTAATTTTTTTAAGCATTTTAAGTGATATGATGATTAATCACATTTTGCCACTTACAGAAGCAAATAAATTTGACAGATATTTTGAATTGTTAAAAGTAAAAAGCATTGCATTTCAAATACAAGAAACAAATTGAACAACTCTCCCCTACACAACTCTCATTCAGTCGAAAAAGCACTTTAGGCGGCTGAGGTGCATAATGCAGCTAACCAACCCAGAAGCGTCATTTGAACGTAAAAGATCATTGAACTGAGTACAACAACTACTGCTTGAGACGCTCGAGTGAGGGAATGTGATTATTTATACTCCAAACTGAATTTATTTGTATGCGTCATCCGATGATCCACACGCTTTCTGGAATTGTGCTCTATTCTCTTCCTTGGTTTGGTAATGCACGACGCGGTAAGGTACCACACGCTAAGATAGAAACGAAAACAAATATAAACCAAGAGCTACCGTCCATACTGTATCATTGCTCAAGCTATATATTGAGAGAGGGAAACTAACTCTTTTCAAGTGAAAAATTCACACATAACAGACGAACGAATATATGTTTGAATATTCTGATTGATGACATGAAACTCGCAAGGACGAAAGCCGAGGAATCCTCTGCACTTTCACGAATATTCATTGGGAGTTTGGATGGGGCAGGATTGCGTAGGGAACGTCCTGGTGAACGCTTTGCAAAATTACGTGTATTATTGAATTAAACGTATTATCATTCAGAACTGGAACATAATGCTATGATCTATGGAGCTGTACACTACAAACTTCCACACTTTACCACCCTACATCTATTTGAAGGTCTATTTTAACTCCAGCATTCTGGGTTTTTAGATTTCAAATGATTTATAGGGAAAAAACCTATGCAATAAATATAGCTAGTAAGTTATTTAATACATTTCTAATCTATGGTATCAAGTTGCTCGTGAAACAAAATAAAAACTCGCAGTGCGGCTACTCGGTTGTTTCATTCACACAAACAGTTGTGTGGGGTCTTGGTATAGGGTTATGCATGGTATTTCCGACAGAGGCTCAAAAATTAGAGATAGAAACATTATTTTGCCAAAACTCCTCCGTAATTGTGTGTGTGTTTTTTTTCGAGAATTAACGAAGTTGGATGTGAAATTAAAGATGCAATTGTGGCTCTAGAGGGGTGTGCCGAAGCAAATACAAATTGATATAATATTGATATGATATAATCATTAATGTACGAAAACTACACTTCAAAAATCAATGTGCCATGAACACTACAAAACAAACGAATCTTATTTTAAAATTAAAATTAAAATGAAAGTTACCCGAACACCCCAATTAAAACTACAATTTATATTACTTATGAGGCCAATTTGTTTGATTCTCTTGTATTCGGAGAAAGTAAACTCATGTAACAGACCATGTACGAAACTTCGAACACCGGGCAAATCACACTCTCCAAAGTTTACAATTAAAAGAAACCCATAAGTTCGAAAAATAACATAAATTAGCGGTTTTGTTGGCGATGATTGTTTTACATTCGTCAGCTAAATTAATTGCACACCAGTTCTCCCGGCTCAAAAAAAACATGAGAAAACCAACTCGACTGTTGTTACGCGGCAAACGGATCGGATGGTGGAATGGGCCGATTCGGCATGTTTATGCTGTGATCACCTAAAGCGGGACGGAAATCCATTAGCTGCTAAGCCCCGGGGTGGTGTGTTTCGGAAAATAACTAAAATTTCCGATTCAACGATGGCACCGGTAATTTCCTTTCGCTAAATTGAAACCTCGATTAGTTCGGTAACCCAATACTAAATAGTTTGGCCACAGCACTTAGTATCAAGTTAGCACAAAAGTAAAGCATGGCGGTTAGACGTCATTCATGACATATCCTAAATCAGTTTCGTATTTTTATGGAACAATTTGCAATATAGTGATAAAAGGCGACCGAATATGAAACTCGCCAAACGATTGCTATAAACTAACGAATTGGAAAAAGTTTTCAAAAACTGACCCACAGTTTATTCGAAATCATTTTTGTATGTTTATCGAACGAGTTTAGAATTTAAATATCTTAAAACTGGAATGGAAAACGCCATGAATTTGAAAGTGCCATTGCCCTTGTCGAATGATTTACTGATTGTTGTACACCATTCTTGTCATCAGCCAGAACTGCATTCTGCTTCGTATCACGAACGACCGTATTATTAATTCCAAACAGATGAATGTGTCTGGCAATGAATATCTAACGAAAAGTTCAAATAAAGAGAAACGAATACCAGCGAAATGCATTTTGAATGCGTTATAACAGCCTTGTGTCGTTTGCTTTATTATTCAAGAAAAGAGGAGACCTCGTCTGCTGCTCATATGCAACTATCACAACAACCTTTGATGCGTCACCGTTGCTGAAGTCACGCCGCAGTGTTCTTATTGCTGGGCTTTTCTTTATTTTATTGACATTTTTGTGTAGAAAGGAAGTACATATCCTATACGGCTCGAATGTTTCCGCCCAGCCTATTTTGTACCCTTTTTTCTGTGGGTGATTATCAATTCATAAAGCAACAAAGCATAGAACCACATAGAACCCACACGAGCTCAGTTAGTGATTAGTCGCGCACCTTCTCGTTGCAAGTTTTCGGTTATCGTGTGTTCAACCTTTTCATACTAGTTCACGTGAATTTAAAATTTTCAAAAATACAACTGGTCGTGGTTGTGATAAATCGTATCGAACGCATCGGATGTACGTATCGGATGTACCAAAATCTAGTAACTAGGAATACCCTTTAACAAATGTGCGTAGAAATAAATATGAGTAAACTTCCGTTTTCTTTTCATAAACAAAGGATCACCAACAAAGGTCAGTCAAAAAGGCGGTAAAATATCATTGACAATCGCAGTGCACTTAGTGCTACTCGGTTGAGTTTCCAAAATTTAGTCTACCGCCATCGGGGATGACAATGGGTCTTTAGGGTAAGAATGGGTCATCGCTCTCACCGGCAGTCTGGAGGTCGTAGAACACCATCGTTCAAAAAGGTCTCTTATATTTTAGTCTTCTTGCCCTAAGATACATTCAATCTATTCTACAAACATCCTAAGCAGTTGAAACAGTGACCCATTCTCCCCCCATTTGACTCATTGTCACCCCCGATGACGGTATATACAAAGCCAGAATTGTTGCAAATATTTTAAACTGCCACTAACCGCAAGTCGAGCACATCTCGACTTGCAGTTAACGACAATAAACGCCTGGAATCATTTTCTTTATCATGACCCTTCACCCTACTCAGCAACATACATAGCAGCGGTATCAGTGCCGTCAGTGGCACTCATCGATGGTGAAGCGGCGGATCATTGGTAGGCAGACCAGCAGCAGTACTCAGGTGATTTTTGTTTGTATCGGTGGCGCCTGCAGAAGGAGCAGCTCTTAAGACAAATTTGCATCACAGGATTCAAACTATTGAGTCGTTGCTGATAGTGATTGGAGATAGGGGGGGTCCGTACGCAGTCCGTACGGTGGCGTTTTGGGGAACGCGCCTCACCGACACGGCTGCCTGATGACGACTGACAGAACTGTTCTTCTCGGAAGCATTCCTCCAACGTTCTTCGATTAATGGTAACCGAACAAAGCAACGATCACTGGATTCACCACATGGACAAATGATGGACTCACGATGATATGGACTGGCAACGACAACAATAACGAATTATGGACATCTAAAAATAGATTCTGTGTGGACTCTGTACAGCAGAGTACCACAGTAGATCACGGCACAGTAGCGGTTAAGAACACAGAGTGCCAAATAAATATACGAATAAAAAAAAAGTGATTGGAGATTATCGAAAACAAGATGAACCTATCCGATCTTGCTCGGATTGTTTTTTGACGTAAACTAGGTCTGAGAGGAAGGCTCGGATACAGGGTGTAATTTTTTTTTTCAAAATTAGGGACCGTCACAAAGTTATGTAAGATTTTGTACGTTAATAACGGCTTTAGAATTCTATGGATTTTTAGATTTATATTGCTGTTCCAGAGAAAACTTTCCTCTTTACGGTTCAATTTTAAAATAAAGCAGCTGTCACTTCATGCTTTTCTCTACTGTTTGGCATGGCATTCTTTGATGACAACGCCAAATATCAGATTTTTGTTTCAGTGTATTGAAGATTTCCAGGCTTGCGGTAGAACTTTGACAGCTGCGGAAGAACTTTACGGAATCCGCAAAATGGAAAATTTTGAAAAGATCCGCAATATTCCAATCGATTTGAAAACGCTCCACCTATTTGCCAGTTTTATTGAAACTTTTGATTATCAAAATTAAACTTTTGAAAATTTCAATTTTTTCCAAGCCCAGTAAAGAAACAAAAAGAACTAATCAATCTTGTTCATGCATCCCTAACACGGACATCAGATTGATGTAACGGGAATTTTGGCCCACTATATCATTTTATCAGTGCTTAAAAGAGCCGTGCTCTGCGCGCGCGTTGTTTACGTGATCGTGATTTCACGGAGAGCGGACGATGGCGTTGGGTAGCGGTTCCAGCAAAAACGGCTGTCGCAGCGTTGGCGTTGGTGGCGGTCATCGATGCTGGAGTGGCGGTGTTTGCGGATAGTGGTTGGAGACATTAGAAATTAGAGTAGAGTGGGGCAAGAGTGCGCGTGGGGTAAGAGTACGTTTTCGATTTTTTGAAGTAAGAATTTTTTTTTTCAAAAAAAAAAATGTTCAGAAACCGCCCCCCCCCCCAGACCAATTTTCTGGCTACGCCACTGCAGAGGTCCTTCGTAGCTTAGTAGGGAAATCATCTGTCTAGCGTACTGGTTCCGTGGGATCAAACCCCACCGAAGGAAGTGGTTACCCTCCAATGCATTTTTCGAACTAAATCTTTCACATGTGTAATTGTACAAATCGAGTTTCAGACATATAGTAATTATAAAAATTAGTTTGCTTTTTCTTTGAGGCATTATAACTCACGATCGGACGGGCCGATTTTCTAGATTACTTCACTGATCGATTCGTTTTGGGATTAGCTGAGATTTGAACAATTTGACGGGGATAGTTGGAAATTGGCAAAAATGCAACAGTTTCTGAAGAAACCTATTAAGCTTGAACTGAAATCGATCTAGAGTGCCACGCTGCAATCGACGGAACGATTAAAAGTTGTGATAAAAAAATAAACAACCCGAACAAGATCTGGCAGGTTCGACAAGATTCGCTCAGAACTTGCTATCTACAGCCAAACCGTCCTTGAGTCCAAAACTTGCGATCTACACCCACAGAATTAGATTATCCAGGTAGCCGTAAGCATTTAAAAATTAAAAAAACAGCGCCTACAACTATAGTGCTGTCACCAAGATGAATACACAGCTAGGTGTTTCAACATGTCAAGTTAATGGATGAGAAGAAGGCGGGGGTGAAAAATTCATTTTCGGTGCAAAACATAAACAAACTGGCTGGCTCTCCCATACTAAAATCCAAGATGGCTGAATCGTGAATTTGGCAGATTGGAACACCTAGCTGTGTATTCATCTTGGCTGTCACAGTGCAAGCATGCGTTCTACTGGCTCTATAATAGCTTTAAATTGCCGGAAAGGCGAAATATAGTGCTGATGTTTACTTGGCTTTTCCGTCACTCAAAGCTCCAATATATATTCAACTGTAATAATCACATACGTATAGCAACTTTGAGAAAATATTTCTTTGCAACTGTAGATTTGTAGTCCCAAATAAATGCATAGTTTGGATGAGACAGAATGTCTTACGATATTTGTAGATTTCCAGGAGACGCAATGGATATAGTATCAAAGGTTTGAGACGTGATTGCACCTGATTGTTACAACTGTTGATTGCACCTCAAATATAGTTTGTATGACCCAAAACTTCCAAACTATCGAGAGATGTATTTTACACTTCCAGGAGATGTAATGGGTGTTGTTTAACAGGTATGAAACTTTGTGTAAGGAAAAAAGCCACTGTCAACTGATGATCGCAAGTCACGAACTCAATAACAGTTTGGATTACTCAGATAATACCAGAACAATCTAGCGATATTTTTACCTACCAGTTTGGATGACCTAGAACAATCCAAAACTGTCTTCTACACACTTAAAATAAATTGCCGAATTCGGTAAAATTTTACCGAAATCTCAACAGCAGAACTGTTCGGTAAATAATTTTACTGATATTCGGTGATTTTGACAGTTAAACAATGGAAAAAATTACAAAAAAATCTGTAAAATAATTACCGAACAGATCTGCTGTTGAGATTTCGGTAAAATTTACCGAATACTGTGAAATGAGTTAAGTGTGTAGTGTATTGCAATACTCCTTCCAGCAGAAGTAATATTCATGGTTGAATACATATGGGAAATTTATGTGACGAAAAAAGCTTTTTAGTAGCAGCAGATCTGAAGTCTCGAACTCAAGAACAGTTTTGGTGACCTACAGTATATACAATCAATCAGCCGATATATACAAAGATAATAACTTCAATGAGATATAATGGAAGTAGTTAAACGCGTATAGAAATTTTGAGCAGCGGAAAGCACTACAATCACACCAATTGATCGCAAAGCAGCTATAGTCCTGAAAAGTTTAGGTGAAGATCATACGATATCTGTTGACCTTCCAGGAGATGTAATGGATAAAAATGAATGCTTATCGAAGTTGACCAAAAATAGCTACTAACTAGCAGTAGAAGTCCCGAGCTCAAGGACAGTTTGGATTATCTAGAATATCTCATAACTACCTTACGATATCTTTTGACCTCCATGGAAGTGTAATGAATATAAATGAAAGCATATTGAAGATTGGAGCAACAAAACAAGATTTTCTAACAGCTGTAGATCATCAGTCCAGAAGTCCAGAAGTATTGAAGCTTTGAGTACCGAAAAAAAGATTCTCTTACAGCTATAGATCTCAAGTCCTGAACTCAAGGACAGTTTGGATTACCCATGATATGTAAAAACTATTCTACGATATTACCCATTAGGTGCTGTAATGGATATAATTGAATGGAGATTGAAGCTTTGCATACTAAAAACATATTTTTTGTAGCTGTAGATCTCAAGTCTCGAACTCAAGAATAGTTTGGACAACCCAGAATAACCCAGAACTACCTTCCGTGTTTTTCTCAACTTCTGTAAAATGTAATGGCTACGGTTGAATACTCAAATATACTTTGAGTAACAAATAAAGCTTTTTTGGAGCTGTAGATTTAAAGTCCTGAACCCAAGGATAGTTTGGGTGCCCTAGAACGTTCAAGGAAGATTAAAAATAGTTTATTGTATATCATGGTAACTCCACAGATAGGTTTGAAAGAAAATCTCATTTTGAAACAGTACAGTCCGTTGCCAATATACCTAACCTTATATTTCCTTTTTCCTAACTACAACAGGATTTGCCTGTAGATGGCAATGTAACCGTGGTAAATCTTACCCCGTAACACACCTGACGAATTGTCTTCAAAGTGCAAAACTTAATCGCATGTCGACGGTAGCAGAATCTAAAACGTGCCTCAGAGGGAGACGATGCAATAAATTCATTCGCATGGATGGCGTATATAACGTATTCAGTTCGATTTCTGTTCGAGTTTGATGGCTTTCTTCAGAACAGATAAAAACGTTGCATTTTGACTTTTCCAGTGATTTTTTTTGTCTTTTCATTTAAGGCTCCCCCTGACCTGAGCGATTTCATCGCAGCGATGGCGACAACTAGTCGCCGCGATTCTATCGTTGGGTCGCTGCATGCAATGCTCTATTTACGTTTCCATACCAACGGCGACAGAATCGCTGTCGCCAAGCGATAGAATCGCGTCCCGACTGTCGCGTCGCGTGTGTTTGGTGGAGAAAAGTTCAAGACGAATCAGTTAGTGAGGAAATCTTGGAAATCGGTCCATCCGGTTCAAAATTTTCTGCGTCCGTGTTTTTTTTTTCTCCACTCATCCGTGGTTTCGGAACATTCGGCTGTCTCAGAATCCTACATTTTTCATTTAATTTGTGTTTTGCAAATATTTTGTCGTTTATGATTGCGATAATTCCGATAAACCATATAGTGTTCAAGTGTCGTGCGTTTTGACGATTAGATTTAGATTAGAAGAAATGTATGTGCTGCTATTGTGAAGTGTATACTACTATAAGTTTCCTGGATCTTGGTGGTCGGACCATAAAATGACTGATTTTGGAAAGGAATCAAATTTGGTGAGATCAACCCAATAATGTGTTTTTTGCAGTTGTTATTTCAAATACACCTATATAAGAGTAGGGTTATTTTTTTTCAAATCAATGTCTTTTCAAAGCCTTTCGGGGTCCCGAACAGCCCTAACCTCCAAGAGCAAAATTTCAGAAATGCATAGTTTTCCACACTAATTTCCATACATAATGGGCGCGTCTGGCTGGACCAGTTCCGCATGGTCGGGATCCCAGAATCTTGATTTTACTTGATTAGCTGAAATGAATGTTTTTTTTCAGTTGCGCCCTGCTCTAATGTACGTCCATCGTAAATTTATTATACTGAGTAACATGACTCATACAAGTAACATTTCATATTCATTTCCTCCTGTAAGAGAAGATCCATTAATAACCTAACGCAAAAATTGGCTATTTTCAATCCCCCTACCCCTCTATGTCACATTCGTGTGAACTATCCGCAAGGTTTATATGGGTCGTTACACTTGAAGCAACCCCCCTTTGAGCAACTATAGCTATTGCGCTTCGGCATACATTTTTAAAGCAGCAATTGCATCTTTGAGTTCAATTTCAACTAGCTGCATTGTAAATTTTTAATTACGGAGGAGTTTGGGCAAACATTTTTCTATATTTGGTTTTTGAGCCTTAGGTCGTTTTCTTCGTCAAATACTTCAAACAAAACTTTGTAAAATGTTTAGTATAATTATCTTTAAAATGCATGGTTGATTTTTATATTCGATGAACCTAGAAGAATCGTTTTGCTCACTGAGCAGAAACTACAAATTTGGTAAATTTAGATTTGTTCAACGGATAGTTGTTGATAGATTGAGGTTAAGTAATCGCCTGTAAATTATTTAAAGAATAAACTGTAAATAAAATCGATATTAGCATACTCTTTCGACAGCCGGCTGGCAAGAGTTTAAATAAAAACAGGTAAACAACGTAGTCTGTGGGTCGAATTGCCAGCTTGAGTCAAACCTCCATGACTACCTTACCCTTCCCAACCAGAGCATAAATTATTCATCTTCATGAAGCAACTTCAGTCCGAATTTTGACAAACATCGCATGATTATTCAAAACATAGAATGACATAGTCAAACGACTGCTCCACCAACTCATTCATTCGACTGTCACTGAGTGTGCTTACGATGTGCAGAAAAAACAAAATTAGCATTGTTTATATTGATGTTTACCGTTAAAAGGGCCTCGCGGATGCAAATCGGATTCAGTTCTGTGTGATAAATTACTTTACTCAATAAAAACGTGTTCAGATTTCAGATAATTTATCGATTTGTAGAATGTGCAACAATATTCAATGACTAATATTCAACTGAAAATTGACTGTCCAGAGCCGAAAATGAATGTGCCTGGAAGTGAGCTGACAAGTGAAGAAAGTTGGTCTTCACCAAAAAAATTCGATTATTTTACACTCTGTTCCCAACCACCAACTCCGTAGAACTTATGAGGGCGTCGCCAAGTCGGGGGCCTCTCGTTAAGTAAGTTCTACATCAATATTTCCTTTCCTATCCATAGTTACGGTAAAGATGGGCGTGGCCGGGAGTAGTAATCCTCATGCTTATGCAATTTTTATCTTAGATTGGAATCAAGGGTAATTCCCACCTTGATTTCCGATAGCAATCTGGATAAGGATTCCATAAGAAACATGAGTATCACTAGTGTCCAATCTACGAAGTATACCGTAACAACGCTAACGCTAACGCTAACGCTAACGCTAAATCTTGGAAATCGGTCCATCCGTTCGTGAGTTATTTTACCTCAAAGGAAATGCAAACTCATTTTTATATATAGAAAAAGAAGATAAAAGAAAGATAAATCGATTAATTTCAAGACCACCGTTATATTTGCAAGATAAATTTAGCGTCATTTTCGGAATAAGGCGTCAGCGTCGGTCCGAGCGGTGGTCATCGGCGGGTGATTGCCTCCGAAAATTTGTTCACTATGGTGGCGTGAATGTGAAAGATTCTCGCTCCTTACTATGGTTTTGTTTCTGTTATTGAATGAAAAATCAATCGGTTCTTTTCAGGATCACTATTTTATACAAGAGAAGATTGATCCGAGAAGAATATTCTTCAAAGTTTGCACTTTTGAAGCCGTTGGCAACAGAATCACAATCGTTTCAGCGGCGAATCATCGAGTGGCTCACGCTGGCGTTGTTTTTTGGTGGTAATATTAAATTGCCGTATTCAATAATTCTCATATGTTGAGTTACGTCAGTTTTGTTCGGAACCAGTGACATAAGAAATCAAACGAACTATCTTATAATATTCATGCATGATGGTACTAAATAAATTCCTCAATACACAAAACGTAATTTACGTCGTATGGTCGTGTCTTGAACAACCTGTTTTTTTTTTAATTTTCATGCCGAGTAAATACCTAGTTGTTCGTTAATCATTAAATGCAATTGAAATTTATAACATACTTACAGTTTACCGATTGACTGATTTAAAATCTGTGAAGAAAAAAGAAAAAAAAACACATAAATAAAATAGTTATGCAAAACGTTAGGCTGAAAGACAGTTCCAAATTTAAGTAGCAATGAATAGTCATGGATGAAGAAGAATACCATAGTTATTATTTGTAAAATTCTCGAAATTCGATTCAATCTACGAGGCTGAAATCGTCCATCAGTGAAATGTATTGCCAACGAGATTTATTATACCTAATGAATTCGGAAGCTTGCCAACAACAAGTTTTTAATTACCTCAGCAAACTGTTCGACCGGTGGTGTTCAGCAGCTGTCAGACATTTTTGCTGGCCTTATTTTGTAAAATAGTCTCATGTCACATAATACAAAGTTGAGGAAACAGAAGTTGGAGTTTAAAAACGTACAAAAAACTAAAGCAGCCGAATATGAAATGAATCTAAATTATTTGAAATCGTGAATAAATTTGTGTTACATTTTACAAAATGTTACATATCTGTGTTTTCAATATATTTTAAAAATGGCCATATTACGTTATCAAGAAACCACAGAATCTATTTCACATGAAACTAAAATTCCATTCATCTAACTTTCCTCATCGATAGAATCTTTGTCACATGTCTGCTTTGTTACGATATACCTCTTTAGCGTTCCGGCGAACGAAGACTAGTAACCCGTCATGCGATGTACGAAAAATGCAACGTCTAAAAATAGCATGGTCCGCATCGTATATCTGGAATTACAGACTGGAATCTTGACGTGCAAATTGACGCCGCAGCAAACTCACTCAAGGAGGTTGCTTGACAGTGTGACGTTACCGGGAAACATATTTTTCAAATTTTATCGCATCGACTCAACGGTTGATCATGAACCTGTTCCGTAAAGTGACACCGAAAAAAAAGTGTCTAGAGTATGCTCGTTTCGAGTCATATTTATTGAATAGGAATTTAATTAACTTAACGTCAAATTGGGTGACAGTGACGTTAGTGTGCCAGCTTATTAATGGTCCGCAAGTGGCATCACTCACTAAATAGGGTGTAGGAGCTTGTTATGTATTTTTGTTCCATATCATGAGCCAATTTTCAAGTTTATGCCCCGGGAGACTATGCACGCTTTCCAGCGCAGGAAAGTTCCGGGAATGACTCATGTGTTTCGGACAGCTCATCAATGGTGGAAGATGGAGTGAAGAGGGCTATACCCTTGATTTTCCGTGGGACAACACGTCACGGAATGGCTGAGCTTAACACGAACACAAATACTTTGCCAAGTAACATGAGTGTGCGGCATGACTCAAAAAAAAGTTACTTCAGCATTTGACTGCTATATAAGAAAATTACTGGAGCGAAAACAAAATATATCACTTCAATTTAGCACCGTTCGATTCCCCTGCACGTTTACTTATTTTGCCGTGGTTCCAACGTCTGTCTTCGTTCACGCTTCTTCTGGTTTTCCTAACAGCGACGAACACGGTCTCTAGAACGGCAAAGTCTAAAAACGAGGCGACGCTCTGCCTCGGGACTTATTCGAAGTGCATTTTTTGGAATGGGGGAGTGTTCCCTGCTCTACTCTGTACAACGACGCCGACGAAGGCCTAGATTATGAATGAAGGCCACGCAGAGCAATAAGCGAGGTACGCCATAAAATCGCTCTCGTGGCATCTGATGGCTGTTTCCCGAGGGTAACTGATGTTGATATCGTGTAAATTGGTGAAATTGGGACCGTGACGTAGTCTTTGATGACAACTTTTAATTTTCATATACATTTTGATTCAAAGTCAAGTGGGCGACATAATTTATTATTATATGTGGAGCCGCAATACAATTAAAATGATGGCTTAATTTTAATCGTAGGAAATTATAAATCAACATGTTGTACTATTGAAAATGAGTTTTTACATTACACAGCCTCGAGCTGAAAGTCTCGATAATAAAGACAAAAAAAAAGTTTTTACATTACACAAATAGAAAGAAAGTGTTGACATAGTACTTACTCATTGAGAGGCGCGTGAGTCAGCGACACCCACATAAGAACCATTGATTATTGAGGAAGGAATTCGTGGAATATATTCTGAATTTTCGTCCAAAAATACATATTCCGGCAAAAAAAAATAAAAAAAAAATTTGTTCAGGAATGTATTTTTTTCGTTCGTTTGAAAAATTACATATGTGCACGCACTTTGAAGAGTACTTATGGAGCTTGCAATTTTCGCACTGGAAGTGCCCCAGGTGTGAGTTTTGCCAAAAACTATTGATCTGAATCGAAGAAATCAAAAGATTCGGTGCCAATTTGTTCGAAAACAGTTGTTTTCTCGAAATTGTGCAGTTTCTAAAACAAATGATTCAAATAATAACAAGCATAAATCATTGTTGTATCACGGAATCCACCCATGATATGGGAATTCTGTTATCAGGCTAGATCAAATTTTGAATTTAATTATACCATGCCCGGCTTCAATGCATGCTTGGTTACCATGTTTACGTATACATTCCAGCCGGCAGGACCTTGCCCTTTATGGAAATTCATCCCGGCCACGGATACTGCGCACTGCATCCCTCTTCTTTGCTCGAGTGCAAAACACCCTCTGAATTGTGGATGAGGAAATGGGCACTCCTATAGGAAGGTGGCTACCCAGTGGAAGGTAGCTGAACCCACGTCCATTTGTATCATTGGGGTGTGTTTTCATTGAGTTCTTGCTTTCTGTCTGCCCGAAAAGTTTAATTGATTGACGTGCAAAATGTGCCGAAATAGTTCGTGGCTCTAGAATTATGATGACTCATATGATACCGATAACTTCCACAACCTCATTAAAAGGAACATCATATTAGTGGCATCCGTGTCAAAAAATGGCAACAAAGAGATAGCGTGCTCTGCTTCATTAGGGCGTCTCAATGTGCTAAAAGCCATAGGAAAAACGCTTAAAGAAAAGTAATTGGATTTTATCTCGTCGCAAAACTGAATTTGTCTGCACTTGTTATTATCTGATGTGTATCGGTGAAGCACAATCAACGGATAAAGGTGTTCATAAGTTGTCTGCGGTATATTTGCTTGCATAATAATCCCACAATTGGAGTTCCATCGTCGGTTGGGTTGAGAGCCGATAGCAAACAAATTCGGAATTGGCTCAGTTTTTCCTGCCGATTTATAATATATACACCCATCACCAACGGATGGCAGATTTTAATATAGATCTGCATAAGAATTTTACAGAAACTGTATACAATTTTTGACATATACAGTTGCGGAGAATTTTAATACAACTATTGTATTGAAATCTTACAATTTTGTATTATTCTAATAGAGTGCTTGTATAAAAAGATTGTAATGCTTGTATAAAAAACAAGCAATGCTGTAATAAAACCTTGCAGAATTTTATATGACAAGATTTTATCCAATATTTGTAAGATTTGTTTTTTTTCTGTAAAAACATCGTACCCCTAAACAACAATTTTTAACCTAGAAAGAAATCAGGAGAAATTTGTCACAATTGACTACCTAGGAATCAAATTAAGAAATTAAGTCTTTCTCAACACTCATCTATACAACAGAAACTGAAGACATTTTTTTGACTGGAACAGTTAAGATCGCGAAATTTTATTAAGTCGTGGAGGAATACATTTGAAAAAAGCTCAGTCTTTGGCAGTTCGATTCCGAACAGTTTCAAAAATGCAATTTCGTATCATTTTATTGATTTGTCAACAATTTCTCTTAGACGTCATGTTTTTAATTCAATACTAGCAGACCCGACAATCTTTGATTCGCCTAAAATAGATTTATTCTCTGATTAGTTCTCGAGTTATGCAGATTTTTTTGCTTCATTTGTATGGGAGCCCCCCTTTCCAAAGGAGGGAGAGGTCTCGAACAATTTTAAGAACCTTCCCCGGCCCAAAAAACCTCTCCATACAAATTTTCACGCCGATCGGTTCAGTAGTTTCAGTAGTTTCACTGATGTTTTATGACACACCCTAACATATATTTATGCACCAGCAAAGACAACGCGAAAACAACGTTTTCATTTCCTCGTCGAACATGGTGATAAGAGTGCGACAACATAAGATTCTACTCTACGGGTTGAAGGGCGCCGGACTGATGTGTATTGATTTTCATCTAGCTCGTCAATGTTGTTGCCTTTAATCAAACGAGAAATAAAAAACAGTTTCTATTGTAGACGCAAACGCATAACTGTACACTGTGACCACACTTCGTGCTTATTTCCCATCACCCATCGGTATAGACTTGGCCCAAGTCGCAACTCAGTCAATATATATCAAGTTTCGCTTACTTGACTTTCTTTCGTTGCTCTCTCCAACAGCAGCGCGCTGCCAGACTGCACGCACTGATTGCAGGTGATTATTATCGATCGTAAACGAATCTAAGCGCGGCTTGGAGGAGGTCTGAACGAGAGATATTCGTCGGGGCACACGCGATCGCCGGCTTTCCACAGTAGCAGCGAACACCACCACTCGACTCTTTTAGAGAGTGCACACACAATTTGCGAGGAAAAACTTGACTAGCTTTCAGCAATATCGCCACTCGTCTCCGCAAGCCTTTACCTATTCCTTATTACTATCGAGGGGGATGCAAAGCTTCTTCTTCCACTTCTTCCACTGCAGTTACACACTTTTGCACACCAGTTATGCTCCGAAGCTGGTTTTTGCTGCACTTGTTTCGCGACGTTCAATCTATGAAACGACGGCTAATTATTTGATTGATGATGATCAAAAATCTGCCGATAGCGTTTGTAGGAAATTTCAAGTAATCTTTGTCTCATCAAAACGGATTTTTTTTATGAACCACTCTGAACTAAACAATGGCGTAAACGCGGCCACACCTTTTTAAGCACAGATGGTGAATGGAGTGGAATTTACAAAGTGAGTTTCGACGACGACGATGCGACGTCAGTGGTGGTAGATGTTACCAGGACGAAATTGTTCATGGGGGAGGGCACGCGATAATCCTTGTTGCTCTGTCAGCAGCAGGCGCTTAGCGAGTTGACAGGATGGTGTTGGAATTGTGCATGAAAATTGAAATTTTGATTATTGATTCAAAAGATAACTTGCCATTTTTTTAATTTTTCATATCTTTCTTTTCTGTTTGAAGGCAAAAATTTCAGAATCCAAATAAAAGCTCACGTGTTTGTGGGCACCAGTCTTAACAAGGAAGAAATGGAAAACTGGCATTTGGAAGATATCGCGCGATAATTTAATATACAGACCCCATTCGATTTTAACAACAAAGTCATTCGATTTTGGTAGTATTCAACTTTGGCAACAAAAATAATCGATTTTAATTGATTCGATATCTGTCAAAAGCAATCTTGCTCTGCTAGCAGGGTTATTCAATGATTATTGAACTGTCACTTTTAAGTTTAATTTGAGTTTAATTCAACAAATGAGTAAATCTTACACTAAAAATATTGTTCACTTAGAAGTTAATGGAAAACATATGTAGATTTTTTCCATCAAGTTTGGTTTGTAATACTTGAATGATTCGTTAGTGATGGTACTCACGGCACTCGATTCATTAGAAACTAAATAAACTTCAAGTGAAATTATTGGTGACCAAGTACAGAGATTTTATACGACTCCTCAGGTAAAAATTGTGTATAATACCTATACAACAGAGTGATATCCCGTCCACTAGTAAGCGCCCCCGTTCGTTTTTTGTTCGAGTTTTTGACAATGTTTTAGAATATTATGTTTCGAGAAATTTTGCTTAAGATTCTGTATGTTTTCTTCCTAATTGTAAGGGCTGAATCGCTGTTTTTCGATACTGCTGTCCAAAACTCATATAAAAATCATTTTCAGTATTTTTAAAATAAATATAATATAAATTATATCACAAAATAAAAATGGCACTAATATACGATCGTTTTCAGATAATATGGTCTTTCTGATTGAAATTTCAGTCAAATAGAACGGTTTTATTGAGAAAATAGGCTAATTTCTCGATTAAATATCAGCCTTATAGGCACATTTTGGCAGCTGGATTTCCATTATTCTAAAAGCTGATTTTGTATAAAAGAAGCCAGTGGCTAAAGCTCAGTTGGGTCTGATGAGGCTCACTGATTTTTGTTCCAATTTTTATAGAGTAGATATTTCTCTTTCTCATTATATACTCATTTCATCGGCCTTATTGTGGATCTATTTATTATTTCTATAAGTACCCGAGTAGGAGAAATTGGCTCAATAATACTTAATTCTGTTATTGATACCATACTCTGTTATGAACTAGCCCTGCATAAGAGGTAAAATACCAAAGGAATAATACCAAAAACTAATATGCACAATACTTAAGCCATCACAAATTCAGTTATTAAATTGAATTTCAATACCAAATGCATAACTACTTATTATTCGTTTGGTATTGAAATACCTAAGCATGGTATGCCTCAAGTATTCTGCATAAAGGTATGTTCCGCTTTTATCAACACGGTCCGTGAGTTTCAGTTGATAAAATCGGAACAGTGACCAAATCGGAATAATTTTCTTAGACGATTTTTTTAAGCTAAAATTTTAGCAAAAATGATTTATTGCTGGTAAAATGTCAGATTTTCAGGTTCTAACATTTTAAAATGCTAAAGGACTGTCCATAAACCACGCGAATATGCTAGTGAGTGGCAAGGGTTAGTGAAAAGAGATAGGAAATATATATTTATCATCAATGGTGACTGGTTGAGGTTCTTGACAAGTAAGGAGTGCATTAAGGGAACGTCCATAAATGATGTTACGAAAAAATAACCATTGTTAATCCCTCCTCCATTCGTTGTCCCACTTTTTGTATGGTATTTTATATAAATTGATATGAGTAGTCACACTTTTAGAAACCCTCTCCCTCCCTCTCCTCCGCGTGACGTAATTTATGAACGTTCCCTAAGATAAGGTGGCATCTATTGATAACTTAACAATAAATTTGAAAATATTTGACCTCCTTAACCCTTTTAGGACGGATGGGTCATATATGCCCAGCGTTTGAGATTGGCTGTGAAAAACTACCGAAGAGAGCTAGGTCCCCAGTTTCTTCAGCAAAAATGTTCATTAGGATTTCGGCTGCCCAGGAAAAATATTGGAGATATTCAAAACCTTGGGAAGATTTTGCTTCTGACAGCTTGCATGACTTCTGAAATTAGAATCTGAAATATTTGGATCTTATACCACATTGTTTAATAAATCAAGATTTAGTCATGTTGATCGTTGAGACAGTGATCAGTTTTCTGGAATACGAGATGCGCAAGGTTCTCCTAAACGTTTTCGAATTCAGCCCACGGAATCTACCAAATCAACCAAGGCTTATGCAAAGTCATCATCGTCGTCATATACTCAATCCAGTCTAATAGGCACATGTACATCATTTAAATCAATGATGTTCAAGGTATTCCAAAACGTTCCCAAGTTCAACCCAAAGTATCTACCGGACAACCAAGGCTTCATGCTTCCTCAACATCGATATGTACCCAACATGGTTCAATAAGCATGTGCGCACCATGCAAACTCAATTCTCTTGAATTTGAGATGTTCAAGGTACTCCAAAACATTCTCGAGTTCAGCTCAAGGTATCTACCAGGTCAATCAATCAAAGTTTTTGCAATTTCTTTGGCATAAACTTAATATATCCAATAGGAATAATGAAAACACAATTTTCTGGAATACGAGGTGTTCACGGTTAGATCCGGCCCGGTCTAGAATATTTTCGTTTGGGAAACATTTTAGATTCCCTGGGCATAGCATTCCTTTTGTACTTGGCTCATAAGATACATACTCATGCAATGGCGGGCATAGAAACGCTTTCAATTCATAACTGAAGAAATGCTAATAGAATACTAAGTTGAAAAGCCGGCCAAGTTCCAGTTGGAATGTAGAACCATAGCAAAAGAAGAAGAAGAAGGTCCTCCAAAATGATCTTGAGTTAAGATCAAGATATCTATTAGATGCACAATAATTAAGGAGGTGTTTGTGTCGAGAAATTTAGCTGCGGACTTTTTTGTTGAGGCGTATAACGGACTTGGATGATTGCATAAAACAATACGACTTCCAGAATATTTTAGCCAACCGTAAAGGCCTGCAATGGCTAGAACAAGTGATGATTGACGTCATATAAGCTAAATGGTTTCACTAGGGTATCATATCTAACATCATTCATAAGTTGGATCATTGGATAGGTCAAAGCCGTTTTGAAAATTCGGTAGTGCAATGATCTGAGATTCATGACGTTTTGAAGAGATGTAATAAAGTCGGTATTGAGATGTGGAACAGAAATTCTTGGAAAATTGTTCGAACAGACTATTAAAGTAACCGTGAAAATATTTTTCTATGGAATCATTTGTTCCAACAATTCGATATCGAGTCTTAGAACATCAACATGGAGGGAATATTTTAAGCTCTTTTTAGTGGAACGGTTGAACATGGAGGGTCCACTGTAGCTTGTAAAAGAAATAAGTGATATCCTACCAGCTCGATGGAACTGCTGGAATGTTTGTGATGTTATGCACGGATATATCATTTAGGACTTGGATGAACGGGTAAATCATATGTTCGGAACTCCAGGACATTTTAGAGAACAGAAAAGACTTGTAGTAGCTTGTAAAAGTAATAAGTACCATTCTATCGGCTCGACGGACCTGCTGGGATGTTTAGCGATACACAGGTACATCTTTCAGGACTTGGTTGAGCAACTAGATCACATGTTCTGTACTCAAGGACGTTTTGAACAACCGAAAAGGCCTGTAGTAGCTTGTAAAAATAATGAGTGAAATACTATCGGCTTAATGGATCTGCTAGGAGTTCAACGATGCATGGATACATCGTCCATCGTCGGGTAGATCGCATGTTCTGAACTGATTTGAACTCAAGGATGCTTTGGAGAAACTAAAAGGCCTATAGTTGCGTTTAAAAGTAATAAGTGAAATCTTATCGGCTCAATGTACCTGCTAAGATGTTCAACGATGCACGAATACGTCGTTCAAGGCTTGGTTGATTGGGTATATCACATGTTCTGAACTCCAGGGCGTTTTGGAGACCCTGAAATAGTTTACGTTTATTCAAAACTCGATTTATTTATGTATTATGATCACGTAGATATTTTTGGACATAAATCCCAGCTTAGGAGTTTTTGTTTGTAGACATATTTCCTAATGCATTCGAGGATATGTACTCCAGAACAGTTTGGACGGCCTAGAACCAGTATTGGAATTTCTCATTTTCAATGAGAGTTGTCACACGATGTTTACATATCTGCCCCTTTCAATATCTATAGAAACGCGAAGGATGAAAGGCATGCTACAAAAATCTCAAACAATATTTGTTCCGTGAAAGGGCATGAAAGTGTGCAATAGCTGCTTTACATTTGTGTTTATTACCATTTTCAACTCGGTGAATTAAAGAGGTATGATTAATTTATCGACTAGTCACTATTCTTCGCATGTATCTATTAAAATGACTTAGAAATTTAATTTTTAAAATAAAGCACAACACCCTTTCATGACTGTCTTTCATGCGAAATTGATCAAAGAACCCACGATTCTTTCATTTGGTCGCCTGATATAGAAAAAGGCGTTTTTCTCTCTTTCTTATGACGATCACGACCTTTTCCAGTACTGCCTAGAACATCCGAAAATTTTCTCGACGATTTTTCGGTTTTATCAGAACACCAGATAACAATGTAATCATTCGTCCTGAAGTAATAAAGTGCAAACAAACCCGAACTTGTCTCTCTCATTTCGTTGGGGAGAAGTCGGTGAAAAGAAACCTTGTCTTGTTAGTTACGGCTTTTTTACCGCTAGTGCTTGAAATACTATAAATACAACCAGACACTAAACCAAGTTATTTAATTTTAAAAGCTAAATCTCTAAAAAAAAGATTGGATTTTCTTGTTGATAAATGATCTATATAAGTTTTTGGTATTATTTTTTGTATTTTACCTCTTATGCAAGGCTAAATCATACCAATTTTTGTTATCGAGGTCGTCGCTCCTGCTCGGGTAGGGTGAGCGTATTCTTTGCTTATAATTCAGTGCCTAATTTAGCCAACTTTTGAAAAACATTGTTTTCAAACAAAATCGATTGGTTTTAGAAGTAAATTTGGCTAAATAATAAGTGTATCTTTATGAGAGCTAAAACTTCGCCAAAACTTCTAAAATATTTTTAATAAATGCTCGAATATGGAGATATAGCCAAAATTCGGTACTGTACTCGTATAATACCTTATTGGTTAAGATACTTGCACCTTACCGTTATTCTATAATGCGGAAATAACTGCTTAATAATCAATTAAAGTCAAATTAAATTGAAACAAGAAAATCAGTATACTTATATTTTACTTACTTATCATGTTTGAGCGCATATTTCTATCTTCCATATCTTGAGGGAAGGAGAATGCTCTTTGCAAGCGGGACCTATAGCATTTTTAGTAATAATTTTAGTACAAACTAGATACAGGTGAAACACAGCCAATTTTTTTCGAAAATAACACTTTAAAGAATTGGAACAAAAATCAATGAGCCTCGTCAGACCCAACTGAGCTTTAGCCACTGGCTTCTTCTATATAAAATTAGCTTTCTGAATAACGTAAATGTAGCTGCCAAAATGTGCCTATAAGGGTGATATTTTTTTCATGAAATTGACCTATTTTTCCGATAAATGTGTTCCATTTGATAGAAATGTCAATAAAAAAAGGCCATATTATCTTCAGATTAGCGTATGTCAGTGCTATTCAATGTTTTGTGATACAAAACGGATCAAAACGTTGTATATTTAGTTTAGAAATATTGAAAATCGATTTTTATATTAGTTTAAGACTGCAATATCGAAAAACAACGATTCAACACTTAAAATTAGAAGAAAAACATACAGTATCTTCAGCAAAATATCTCCAAACACAATATTCTAAAACATTATCAAAAAACCGAACAAAAAAAAATTTGTGGAAACAAATTTTTTTTTTGCTCGGGTGTCGCATTAAAACATTATAGTGGATTTCACGCTCTAGATTTTGTCGGACAGCTTTTTGAACACATTCTATGAACAAATCATGGAGCTAAATCTGTATTAAACGCCACAATGAGGTTTTGTCCGTCTTTTTTCTGAGTTGTTCCAATGTGCAACGTCCGCCGGGTCCGACTAGTTTTGAATAAAACTAGTTTAGAGTATAATGTTTACACGTGGAAAATTTCATCGGAATTTGTCAAATAATTATCGAGATGGATTTCAAGCAAGAAAGTGGATTGCATACAGTTGTAAATCGACAATTCGGCCGTATCCAGTGTGGCAAAATTAATTAAGGAGACCCAGGCAGACCTGTGGTAGTGAGGGGTCGCAGGTTAGTCGACGGCTAACAAGCTGTTCCGGGATGATTTTCTTGTTCAAGACACTTTTACAAAAATACTTTTCTAGTTATTTCCCTTGAAGAGAAGAAAAGAAAAGAAGCTTAGAATATGATGAGTCCACCCTCGTGCCCTCAGACGAGTGCTTAATCTACTATGTATTCAATTTGATACTGCGTCCGCCCTTGTAGCCTTAGGGCCGATGCCCACGTAGCTCGTGGCCTCAGACGAGTGCTCAATCTACTATGAACGCCTCAGATTAGTCATATTGTAATCAATTTGATACTGCGTCCGCCCTCGTGGCCTCAGACGAGTACTCAATCTACTATGAACGCCGCAGATTAGTCATATTGTGTCCGCCCTCATAGATGCAGGGGAGCGTTCAACTCACTTCTCACATCTCAAATCAACATGTGACTGTGAAGGTACAAGGTAGTATCGAATATTCTGTTTTTTTTAAACCCCTGCTTGACAGTATAGTCAAATTTCAATATCATTTTGAATTCAACATACTGCTGTATAATTTTTGACGTAGGACTTACGCCTTTCTTTACTATACTGGGTGTCATTTAGATTTTTGGAAATCGAGAGCGTTACGCTGGAAGGGAAGATTTCGAACGTTACTAGCGCCTTTATCGTTCGATGGATTTTTAAGATTTATATATCAATCGACTCGGACACTCTGCAGCATTTTTCCTGTTTCATTGAAACTTAAGATTATTGACGATAAGCTATTGAAAATTTCAATTCCTGTCAAAATCTACCGTGTATATGCGCCATCTTGATATTTAGTAGATTGAGAGTTCGACTGCTAATGTTTGAGTATTTTTGTGGTTTTCGGCTTTTCAGTCTGTGGGTTTTTTAGAACAACAATAAGGCAACAACATTTTGCCGAAACGTTGGGACAGATCTGGGACAGAACGGTTGTTCTAAGAAAAACCCACAGACTGAAAAGCAAAAAACCACAAGAATATTCTTGTCAAAGCCTGCAAAAATTTCATATGTAACTAATCCCGTGCATTCCTAATGGCAGTCTAATGTTGCATGAAGAAGAAGAATCAGAAAAGACGATATTCGAAAAAAAAATGCACGGGGAAGCATACGTAGAAAATTTTGAAACTCTTTTTAAAAATTTGAGAAGCAATTTAATTAAAAACGGTTAGCAGTACGGGGCCCGAAATTTATTTTATTGTATAATAACCACATCATTTCGAATTAAAATTTTATTTAGTGATATTGCACTTTATACACGGCGAAAAAACCAAGGGGGCCGATTCCGTTAATGCAATGTAGGTGTGAGGGAGTACTTCAAGCGCAATCCGAACCATTCGAATTGTGACGTGACCAAAAAGGTTAATTCTTCCAGCCGACAATGAAGCGGGCCGGACTTAATGTCTTCAGTGTGAACGACCGAACCGATAATTTTATCGTGAGGAACTTTTGCATGAAACGTGTGGTTGGCTTCCTATCCCGGACTTATGTGAACGAGCTCAAGCGCGCCATCTCTCTTCTCCCCTCCATTATCCTCGACCTCACCCTCTCCACCATCCTGCTCCATTATACAGTCCTTCATTCCTTCCAAGTCCTTCAAATGCCAAATTTAGTGTTGACGTACTCTATGCTACTCCCCATTCGGTTCAGTTTACATTTAACGAGGGGTTCATGATTTTGAGTAAACTAGATTTAAATTTTGTTTTTGGGGTTCTCAAATACTTCTCTTACCTAATGTTTTTGTTTGCTTTAGTATCTTACAGTATTTTATTGTAATATAATTTATTTATTTATCTAACTAATTCAAAAGCCGGTGTTGCCTAACAGGCAACTGTTGTGAAAGATTCTGCGCCATAACTTAAGCTTGGAGATGAAAGTTGTTGAGATACAGACCTGAGATATAGACAAGTTCCCCGCACCGGCAGTCGCCACAGGATCAATCAAGAAATTGGGAACATCTGAGGTCAGGGCCGGTGCTGAGGCTTGCCAGAGGTTTACAGACCCTACTCCGGAATGGTTTGTACTGGAATTTGTTGTATAGTTCTGTGGAAGCGGAAAAGCCAATGGGTAACTGGAGTGTTGAATTATTATTGATTTCTTGATCCATAATCAGTTTGGTAGAGAGGTTCGTTGTCTGCAAGTGAGTTCATTTCGGCGGAAATTGCCATTTCAGTCCTTGATTGGCTAACTGTAGGACTGGTTACAATGGGACTTCTAGTAGTGTTTTGTTGTTTTTTCGAGTTCGTTTTGTGGTATTGGACGTTTTGATTTTGTTGTTTTATTGTTCTACTTGATTAGGCTGATTCACTATTTTGTTCTGGTTCTCGCTTTCTTATATTTAATGTACTTTTTCATATTCTTGTTGACGACTTCTATATTGGCGATTCTCGCGTCTCGTTGGTTTAACTACTCATACAGCTCCTTGATCTGTTTGTCCTTTTCGACATTTTGGGTCCCACTTCTAACATGTGTGTTACATGGGCCAACTAGTTTTCTAGCTGATCTATTCTCTCCTTTTTCTCTGTGAGTTGTGCTGTCATCGCATTCATTCTGGCCTGATCCAATCTCGGTTGCGCAGTTACTTGAGCATAGCTTGCATTTCCAATCTCAACTCGCTTCCTTGCATCGGCATAAGATAGATTTTGGTTTTGATTACGTCCATTTCTGCCATGTAGATTGGGCATTGCCGCCTAGATGGACGATGATCCTTCTTACAATTTCTACAAAAGGGTGCAATTTCACAAGTTTCCCTGTACGGTACGGAGTACGTATTTCGTGCATCGCACTTTTGGCGTGTTCGATTGGTCCAGCCCAATTCTCGATATTCTTTCCAATAATAAACAGCTTATTTGGAAGATGCTTGCCGTATTTACCAGTCATCAACAACGGTGTTTTGGCACCAAATTCATTACGTGGATCCATAAACGCAGGAAAAGTTCTATGGTTAGGCCCACCTGGATCGCCTCCATTGGAGGAGGTCATGCACTACAGCACTTGCTTCAAACCTCAATTGTGCTGTTTGTGCTATTCGCGGGATTATTTAGTTCATCGCTTTTCGCGCATATAGTCTCTCAATGCACTTTTACCCGTAATGCTGGGTAGATACCTCTTCGTGGTGTGTTACGGGGTAAGTTCTACCATGGCCACATTGCCAGCGTGGCCAGGAATAGTAATTCTAATGCTTTTGTCATTTTTGTCATAGATTGAAATTAAGGACTACACCCACCTTGATTTCTGATAGCAATCTGGACAGAGATTTCAGAGGAAACATGAATATCACTAGTTTCCAGTCCAAGAAATATACCGTAGCAATGCCATGCTTTCGTATTTTCATATATTCGTTTTATATTTATTTTCCATATCTCAATATACTTATTTTTCATATTTCATTACATTTATTTTAATTATTTTTAATTTTTAATTTTTAAATTTCCATATTCGTATTTTTTCATATTTTTACATTTTAATATTTTTTTTAATTACGTATTTTATACTGTCCTAATTTTACACTTTCATGTTTTATTATTTTTGTGTCTTAAAATTTTCATATTATTTTGTTTTTATATTATTATATTTTCATATTACTTTAAATGTAACATTACACTTTCATGTTTAATATTTAATGTTTTAATATTTTTAAACTATTATATTTCATATTTTTGTATCTTCATATTTATATAATTTCATGTTATTACACTTTAATATTATAATATTTTTATATTATCATATTTTCCATATTCTTATATTTTTATATTATAATGCTTTTATATTTTCATGCTTTCACATTTTTTTACCTGTATATTTTCATATTTTTTATACTTTTGTATTTTTAAATTGTAAATTCCGTATTTAAATCTTTTGTATTTTCATATTCAGTATTCATTTTCAGTATTCTCTGTTTTCATGCTACCATATTTTTATATTGTTATAATTTCTAATATTTAATTTTCATATTTTATTTTTTTTGTCTTTCTTATATATTTATACTTTCATGTTGTTAATTTGCATATTCACATATTTCTATATTTTCATGTTTCCGTTTTCATATTTTTTATTATTAAATTTTTTATACTTTCATATTTCCATGTTATTTTTTTTGTGTTTTAATATTTTTATATTATCTTATTTTCAGATCTTCATATTGTCATATTTTCAAAATTTTATACTTTAACATCAATTTTTATATTTTAAAATTTTCAATATTTTCATATTTTCATGCTTTTATGTTTTTATGTACTCATATTTTTGTATCTTCATTTTTAATTTCATGTTTTCATATTTTTATTTTCAGATAGCAATTTTTATTCTTTTATTACATTATATTTTTATGTTTCTTATTTTCATATTATAAAATTTTCATATTTCATGCTTTTTATATTTATATTATAGTATTATGTACCTTCATATTTTCATGATTTAGCATTTTCATAGCCCACTACAAAACAGCCTAGGAATGAAAGCTTCACAACCTTCCATGGAACATTTATGCAGACGACGTCCTGGCACATAACCTGCTATCTGATACTCATAACATTCTAAATAATAATTATTTTTTTTAATAATTTCCAGCTTCTTCTACAAGAGATGTACATCCCGAATTAACTTCGATGTTATGTTCTACAAATATATATAAAATTTGATATATTTTCTTATCATAATGTTATTCATTTCACTACATATTTATATACAACTACCAAAATAAGAACTTAAAAAGAACGCGGTGCGTATGGTAAGGTATGTCCACGCATCCTTCAACCCCTGTAGATTCGTGATATGTATCATGTTGAAGTAAATACTTGAATACGATACATCTCGAAGAGTCATCTCTGCGGCAAACACAACGCAGTGGGCCTGGCCGCATTGAGGTTTATGTCATACCACTGGTATGCTGTGAGCCTCAATATTTACTAGAAAAAATGTTGGGCGTCATCTAACTCAATGATTTTCCAGAATGCTTTCTTTGTACTGGCTGCGTTTGTGTTCGATTAGATTAGATTAGATTAGATCAGTGTGAACGACCGAACCGATAAACAGAATATGGTGACCAAATCCCTCGCCAGAAAGCTATACCATCGTAGTGTATATTTTTACGAGTTTCAAAAATATCTGACTTTAAATAAATTTTGGTGATCATTTTTGTCTGTTGCTTTTTTTCGAGTGCAAACTTTATTATTATCATCTTCGTCTTGCTGAACAATGAACTATCACACTATATACATGCTATTCTGATCAGTGATCATTTTGATCTTTCTCTCGGAATCAAATCCACAGAAATTATCACATCGCTATGCACTCCTGGATGACTATGATTTAAGCCATAGCTCTATGGTAGAGTCTGACAATAGTCATCGTCGCAGCAAGTAGCGACGAGTTGTACATATTGTCTTCATTGCTACTTGACGCATCGTCAATGACGCGCACGACGTTAGCTTTCGTCGTGCAACCAAATCGTCATGACGACATCGAAGAGCGAAGACTTCATACCATTATTCTTCAAGCGGCAGCTGCCATGCGAAGAATATCTTTCTGTCTCTCATCAACTGGAACAAATTTCTCGATATCTGCGACTAAGCCATTGATCAATTCACTTCTGAAAAAATCTCTCCTTGGTCAAATCGTGCCTTCCTACGACCTAGGGCGAGAGTCTGGTATGCCCTCCTATACGTCACTGTTTTATGTTCACGTTTCTACTTTCCAGAATATTTCCTGATGTTTGGAAGTCACACAATGACCGTGGATTATATGGATATGTTTATCTCTGCAACTCCATCTACGATTTGTGCTAGGGTTCAAGCTATGCTATTTCCTGATATTTATAAATCATCTTTTTTTTTCAGTTTATAAAAGGGGCTCGGAAACAGAAGTATCTTACAATCTTATCGAGGGATAGCCTCTCTTTGTGCATTGTCCAAACTATTTGAGCTCATCGTTCTTGCTTTTGTAACGCATAGCAACCAAGAAATCAACATGCAGAAATCTCGTATATTATGCTTTGTATATCGCACGTTCGTTGCAGTATCATTTCCTGATTGAAGTTGTCAAATTCAACCACTCGAAATTCATGGAAGCGTCTTAAATTGGCTCAACTCTCACTAGGACAGTTGTAAAATGTCTGTTAAGATCGGCAATTATTTATTCACAAAATAGCCAACAAAAACATTTCTAATTTATTTGAACGATGAAGATGGATTGAGTACCAAAACAAAACTTTGAAAGTATTGATACAATAAAATATGTCATATAATCGTATATATGAAAACAAAGATTATTAGTAGGATGTTTCAAAAAACGACTCAGTTCACCACGCCCTCTCGATTCCGTCCCATGCTCCACGTGTCCTCCAAAAACCTGAGGTAATTCGAACAAAAACTCAATGAGCACAAGCAGTTCCAAGTTTGAATGGAAACTAGTATGGGAAACTAAACCTTTCATTACACTGACTACAGGCCTCCCACCAAGCGCCGGCTTTTCTCTACGACATCCTACACTTGGTCAGCAGCCCGTTTCTGCGAATTTTTCAAGGCCAAAACATTTTCGGTCACGAATTCCTGGGTTAGGAAACACTGTGCAGCGGTTATGTTTTAATAATTAAATACAAACAATAATTATTATTTCCATGGGTGTAATAGCTAGCAGAATCTCAAGATTTCTGTTTTTGTATAGATTTTCTTTTTTTTTTCGATATGGCCTATCTCCCTTCAAGAACGGTTATGGTTTATAACAAAACATGATATGAACTTGTTTTAAATAAGAGTAAAATAACAAAAATTTGCACAGAAAAATCATAAAAATATCAGGTTTTGCTATTAACAAGAACTTATCAATATCTTGAGCTATAAGTTTTTTTTTGTTATTTTCGCTTGTTATTTGTACTCTTATTTCAAATAAGTTCATATAATGTTTTGTTATCAATATCACGGATTCTACCCGGGATTCCCTTTTCAAAGGAATTACTGTTTTGATTCAAATTCCGAACATGACTCATATTCCGAACACTCGCTTTGAAATGGTCATTTTTGGCTTTATTCGCGTAATTTTCTCCAAGCGACTTTAAATTCGTTTGTAATCTTGATCCTCAGTACGGTAAGCCGATGAAAGTTTTAGTTTCAGGGCGCTAAAATGCCAGTGTTCGAAATATAAGCCATGTTCGGGATTTAAGTCAAAACGGTACAAGCCTAAATAACAACCTTTCCTTCCCAAGGCATTAATAGATGAGCAGAATGTAGGGTAAGACGGTATAATGCGCCCCACCTGGCCAAAACGCCCCCCTTTGATTTCTAGAAAACTATAACTAATTGAGGGTCAAAATCAGTTGGTACCTATAAGTATCTGTAAACCCATCATACTATGTGAATGTGGAAGTATTTTTGTATTACACAATGAAAATAATAGCAAAATACAAAAAGTTACAGTTTTGATGTAACTTTTCATGTTTGTTAGCTCAACAGTCTGGAGCCACTCTGGCATACTGTCCACAAAACTTGCACTGGAACACTCAGTTGGGCAACAAAATAACTTTTCTCAGTGGTTAATATGATGTAAAATTACTTCCATCTTCAAAAATGTAACGATTTTCGAAAACATGTTTCACTGGCCAAAACGCCCCAGTGTAGGCAGGACGATATGCCCTTACCAACTGGACACAAGCGTAGCGAGCCTGCAGCACTGCAGCAGTTGCTTCCAAATTGTATGAAAAATATTTAAATGTAAATCACACCTGCTATAATGGACCTATGTTGGTTTTTTTTAATGTCAAGTGCATAAGGATTTGTAACCTTTTTATTATGGGATTAATAAAATACTAATGAAGGGCTATGAAACGTCTTTGGCTAAGGTGGGGCGTTTTGCCCAGGCACTTGTTGAAATCAATTTTTTCGCGACTTTTCAAAAAAGCTTTATTACGTGTTATCTGTAATATTTTTATACGACTACTCACGGGCAATGCATTTGCGACTTTCTTGACTACCAAATAACGCAAAGTTTGCATAAATTGCGTTGAAAAGTTAAAAGTTATCAAGGAGTTGCCTTAGGGGGGGCATATTATACCGTCTTACCCTACCTGCAATACATATAGCACGTGCTATCAAAGCATGTGGCAGCTAAATTTTCAAAAAACATCACTGAAGATAACTTTTGAAGAAAAAGGCTATCTCACGAACCTCTTACTTACCTTACCCCTTTTTTAAAGAACAGAAAAAATTGAAGCATTGCTGTCATTAAAGCAAATGTCTCGAAAGAAGTTTTACAATTCAATTTACATTTAATCCACCGTATTCTAGAGCAGACACACATCGACTGAGACCGGAGAAACGGCAACATAATGCTAGCTACTAGTAAAGAGCATAGTTCAGTTGCCTTTAGAGCGAGAGAGCGTTGAGAGACCGCAACGTACATAATGTTGGCTATTCAGCTGTACTTAGCTGGCAGACTCCCGCAAAACATTTCTCCGCTAGATCCATTGACTATTTGCCAATAGCGAAGAGCGAAAAACGGCTCTAATGAATGCTGGTTTCACAAAAAACGAACGAACCGAGAAAGAGGCAGCTCTATATGAATGCAAGCATATATAGCAACTGTTGCCGGTCGTCGTCGTCGTCGCTAGGATGGCTGTAGAGACAATGTAGATTGGTCTGGTTATTGGTTTGAATCATAAAACGGACCGCGGAATGGACAAATTGGTACTGTGGTAATAAGAAAGCAGTGCATTTTACGTTTTACATTCACTTCGGCCCAAGTCTGATAATTATAATTAATAATGACGATTTCTTGTTATAATAAATGCGATTCTTTTTGGTAAAATGATCATCACTTGGTTGAGTGGAAAGTGTTTAACATCATAAAACACACATACTACACCGACATTTGACTCAATTTGTCGAGCTGAACCGATTGATGAATTTTAGCTTGACTTAACTTCAACTTAATGAGCGTATAAATAAGTTGATCAAACCACATAGCAGTGTTATTGCATTATAAAAACTAGTATTTTGGCAATAATATTTCAGCGTTTAGTCGAATCTGGACAATTTTCAATAGAAAACAATGGAACAAGATTCCCGTCGAGTGCAGCCTTTTATATATGTCTTTATTATAGAGTCTTACAGCACGTATGCAACTTGTTGCAATCAAATCGGTTAAGGATAAGTGCCTGAATAATAAGTTATAAATTTTGCTCACGTACATACACATTACACACATACAGACATCACCTTAGTTCGTTGAGCTGAGTTGATTGGTATATACAGTTTTGGAAATTAAAAAGTGAACAAAGTCGTTTCAAATTGATTATTCAGTACAAACTGTAGATTCTGAAGTGTAAAACATTTTTAAGCTATTCCAATATAAAAATAATGTATTCTTGTCAACTCACAACTACTAATGTACTGGTTATCTAATTTTGTTTTTGTGTTTTTGACGTGTTTATGTGATCGTATAGGGCTTGGAAATAAAAAAAGTACACAGGAGAAACTCAAAATCATTCTGCATTGAATTTTAAATACTTTGTATGGTAAACCGTGATACTCTATTCTGCCTTCAATTTTTTGACTATCTTTCTACAAAATTGAGCAATATCTCCTCGGAAATCGAGTTTAAGGCCGTTGTTTTGCGACCTCGAAAGTATGTTTTGGGCCATTTTTGTTGAAAAATGGACACCAACATATCATCGTTGGATGCAAACTCTCGTTAAATGCGCAAGTACCACGCTCTTTTGGACTCCCCAACCCGAGCAGACGAAAATAGCGCAATAATATCAAATCTATATGAAAGATCAGACCAAAAATATCAATATTTTGCACTAAAATATCATGAAAAGATCAAATTATACTATTTAAAATAAGTGATAAATGTCATGTGCTATTGGTATGTTCTTACCCATAATATGTCGGATGTCTTGATATTTAAATGATATTTCGGTGAATTTTTTTTGATATTGTTGAATGCTCTTTTATCTTATCTAAGAAGATTTTTTTTCCTGTTTGGGTGTGCCACTGCGACCAGTTATTAGATCTATTGTAGCATTCCCCGTATCCTTAGTGTTTAAGTGCATGTCGAATTACTCCATTACTATTGATAAGCAATGCAGTATCGGTTTCATTCAATTCTTGTTTTATTTTCCCTAAGAGTACATGACATGGTCCTGCTATTTAGACCCTTCACAGAGAGTAATATCTCATTGAAGGCGCGCCCCTTATATCAAATATTTCTCTTGAGAAAACAGAACAGTAATACTTAATTGACAGTAATGCATCGAAGCCTCAGCCACATCCTTGTCTTGTTTCTAGAATATCACCAGTAAAGCTACAAACTTGGGATTTAGCGCTACCACAAGACCTATTTCAATCTAGAGAAATTGTGTTCAGTAACAAGAGATTCTTCCATGTGTTGCTCGAACTACCATTGTTTACCAGTTCAAGTGAAGAGTTAGTACATCCATAGAACCCTAACTCAAACTTTTTCCAGCAGTTAAGTTCAGCCTAGGTCGATGGGCCCTGGTTTTATAATCTAACTGCTAGGAAATCTGTTTCATGGCTGTGCAAATAAATTTAGCCTCAAACGAGAGGAATTTGAGTCTTTCAACTTTTCTCAGCAGTTAGTTCAGCCTAGGTCGATGGGCCCTGGTTTTATAACTAATTGCTAGAAAATCTGTTTCCGCTGCAAACAATTTAGCCTCAAACGAGAGGAATTTGAGTCTTTCAACCATGTGCAGGGTAAAGTTAATTTTGTTATAATTCAAAAACTGCAATTGGTAGAGAGGACTAAATACGATAAATTTTTGAAATACCACAACTTATTGCCCTAGCTTGAAAAATGGATTAAGCTAGAGCTCTGTTTGGTAGATCTTACACCATAAAACACTACGTAAAAAGTGATCTACCAGCTTTACGGGAAATCTAAGTAGATAGTAAATAATATAGTAATATTAATAGAATTGATTGTGAAAACAATTTCCGGAATGAAGCCATGAACAGAATATCAAAACGCATGATATCCCATATGATAGTAATATAGTGATATTGATTGAATTGATGGTATGATGGGCAGAAACCATGAACGGAATATCAAAGCATGATATAGGATATCATGTTTTGATATTCTGTTCATGGCGTCATCCCGAGAAATGTTTCACGCGATTCAGTCTCGGTACTTTATTCAGGACGGCATGTGATTTGTAAACAAGATTCAAACGTCGAAATTTGTCCAATCGAGCACCTCACGCAAAACCATCACCAAGACAGGGAAGGTGAAGCCTTTCCGGCTACCTGCGTTAGTGGTGTCGGTTTTGCGGGAGGCGCCATCAGATTAGACAAATCGACGTCAGAATCTTTGTTTACAAAATCACATAAGTCCTTTTGAATAAGTACCCGAGAATTCTATTATTATTACTAAATATCAAGACATATTATGGGTAAGAAATGTCGTAATAGCACATGATAATGATCACTTCTTTCAAATAGTATAATTTTATCTCTTCATTTTGTCTGATCTTTTATATGGACTTTCCAAGAAAAACATTCCCACATCACTGAGAGATCCACCTTCTAGGTGTTTAGCGGCAGTTTTGCTGAGTGAACTTTTGCTGTAGTCGCTCAATTTCGAAAAAACGAGTTTTTGTCATCTTTTTGTGTTTTCTAGCCAAACTTGCTGTGGTCTGTCAAAACAATAGAAGTTCAAAGTAAATTGGCTTGAAATATACGCTCTTCCAATTATTGATATTTGTCTTCTGGGCAAAAGCTTCTACTTTTTTAAGACGCTTGGTAGACCAACTTACGAAGGGGATTTGCTGGAATTAAAGGGACATTAGGGATTTTTCCGTCCATCGTCATAGGGGCTAAAATCAATGAAAGCAACGTCTTTTGCTAGAACTCCACTATAGCAGAACGTTTCGCCTAAGCCTACGATTGGGTACAGGATGAATTTGGCAAAAAGCTTCTATTTTATTGATATTTGAGACTATGACGATAAGACGAAAATTCCTGTTTAACCCTACTACTCACGTTCAGGGCCCTGTAGCATAATCGGACTAATAATATTAGCTACAAGTTATAAGTTGAGAAGTCAACAAATTAAGGCACTTGTAATTTGCGTCTTATAATAATGTTTGCCAACTAATAATATTAGTACTTGTATTATTAGTAAGATTGAAATTACAAGTCTGCGTCAGGTTCATTTACCTTGAAAGACCTTTTCCTAGAACCATTCGACAGTTCACTGCATCAATACGGAGGTAAACGATTTGTTTAGGCCGTTTGTTTGCAAATTTGTGGATAGAATATATATTTTGACTGCGATAGGTATGCACGGAACACTTTCTGTAAAATTTATTGATTCCGCGGTTTAAGCCGGCTTGTGGTATTGGCATTTTTAACCAAGCCAATGTTATGCACACTGGAGTCGTTTTTACGTGGTCTTTGGGATTGACATAAGTTTTAATTAAGGCGAATTGTAAATTAGAGAACGTATCCTCCATGATAAATAGAATCCCGCTAGACTTGTTTTGTTGGGTTTTTTGAAGAGGGTTTAATTTACGTTTATTGTATGAGACTTATGTGGGTTTAGATTTTGCTTCTAATTTGATTATGAAATTTGGACGATTTTCTTTTAGTTCAAAATACTAAGTGATGAACAATATCGTGATAAATTCTACTCAGTATTTAGGTAGTTTTTTTCGTTTTTCCTTCTTTCCCATGATTGCTGTCAAACATAAAGCAATATGCATGGTCTTAAACGAGATTGTTTAGTATAATATTTCAATAGTACAAATTTCAGCAAATTAATATATTCTCAATTTTGAGATAAATAAAGTCAACTTTGGGTAAACTAAACTCAGCTTTGGTTAATACAAGTTTTAAGCATTGGCGTAACTCTTCCCCAGGGGGCTTAGGGGGCTGCATAGCCCCACCCTGAGAATCAAGTTAGCCCCCTAGAATCTTCCTACGACTCTATGTAGCTGAGTATGGCACATATCTAGCGCTCTGATCATTATCATGGGCGTAACTGCAAATAATGAATTCTTATCATCTCTACTCTCACAGTGAAAGTTGAATATATAGTTTTCTAACTTCGAAAATTTATATAAATCTTGAGTTAGATTGCTAAAAAACGAAGAGATATTACGCTTCCTTTATTCTCACAGCCACACATATAATTGCTTACAGGTGAATTGGGTGTACGAATCTAATTTCAAAGTAAATTACACTTTCAGAAGGCACTAATACAGCCAAAACACAACTCGTGTTTCAGTACGCAGTTGTGAATAAATGTTGGAGTTGGGGACAGTATTTTTCATGCTGGATTGAATAAATAATGTAGAAGTAACAGACTAACAGTGAACAAATACTATAAGCTGAGAATAGCTTGAGAAAATTCAAGTAAAATAATAAACTGCCTGTACATTTAGACAACATGAAAGACAAATGTTTAACTCTGAGCAAAGAGACATTATGGATGATTAGGTTACCGAAGAATTTCTAACAAATCTTAGACTTTTATTTATCAGCAAATCAATCAACTCTTTAAGATTTTTATGGTTACATTGCATTGCATTGCATTGCGAGTATTTTGTGCCCTATGACCTCTAGGCTTTCCAACATAGCCCTAAAGATGCATGCGCATTTCTAAAAGCGATTGTCAAGTGACAACTCTGATATTGTGAGATAGCTGAAATTACAACGTATCACATGCCTGTAATATATAAACATTTTGAAGGCATTTCTTTCTGCAGATTTCTTTGGTAAAGTTTTCAAGCAATGTTGCTGCTATTAACCGAAAAACTTTGAATTTCCAATTTATCTTGATAATCCTAAAAATTTAATAATCCTTGAAACTGAAAAGAAAGCTCGGTAAACCACTGAAATTTCAAGGAGAGGTAACGCTAAAATGTATAAGAAGACAGGAACACCGTCTTCGACCAGGAGGTCGTACAGACTGGAGTCCCTTTAACACTTAGCATGAGACAACGGACAGGACATATAACACCCAGTGGACCAGTGGGAGAATTTTTTCGATCATGAAAAGTTTCCTCCCATTACTGGGGGGGAAATCAGAACCCATACTCCCTCAGCACATACGCTGCCCATACAATTGACGTCGCTAACCGCACGGACCATGAAGCCCACAAATAATCTTGAGGATTATTTCTTAATGGATATGTAAAACTCTGAAAGTTAGTATGCATCTAAAGCTCTTAAGTTTGTTACGAATCAAAGTTATTGGGAATCCCTAACGACATTTTATAGATTTTTATGTCAGAGCTGTTCAAGTCGTCACTGAATGTAGTATTGAATATGCTGGTTGGTGAGGCCCAACTTGCACACAGTTGAACAAAAACAATAACTTTTTTTGTGTTTGACTTGTAAGAATAGAAAAAGAATTAGCCCCCCTAAGAATTTTTTCCTTAGTTACGCCTTAATGGTTTTTAAGTGGATTAAATTCAAACTACTACACCTTACTAAAAATCCACACATATTTATTATTGGCAAAAATCTCTAGATTTAACTTATTATGTATATTTGAAGCGCATGCAATACTACAACCATGCTCTCCCACGCGAAACTACTAATAAAATATATATCCAAATAAACTTTATACTTGTGATCTCGAGATTAGCTTAATGATTTAATTTATGTGTGGTTCTATATCGATTATATTAGTTGGGAGCTTAAAAGACACTCGCATAAACGAAGACAGTGAAATGTTCCAATTAGAATTCCAAATTTACTGCTCAGTAAATCATTCCAATCGAGCTGAGAGACCTGTCATTCTAAAAAATCCTATGTAACATGTTGGGAAGGGCTATTTCAATTATCACAAATGCACATGCTTTAATTATTATTTTGAGTTTATGCAGCATCAGCAGTGTTGCGCATTCGGGGTTGCTGGGTTGATTTGTTTCTTCAGGGATAAGAGTTCGCGTCTTTGTATATAGTGTCTTTAGTGGAGCCTTATTGCAAAAATTTATAATGGCGACACATATATGTATCTTTTATATGGATATTTTGACAGTATAGCTACAGACAAACAGACATAATACATTGAACATTCATTTATAAAATTAATCGTCGTTAAAACACTAACGACATCTGTTGACTTCAGCTAGCTGGGCTAATTCTCACGAACTTGGTGGCAGTAGTGAGCAAACGTCAAAATAGAGTAAATTCGATGCACAAGCCACATGAGTGATCGATTGGCCGAACTAATCGATTATTTGAATCTGAATTCAGTAAATCAGTGAACAATGGAAATTTGTCGAGTGTTATGTCTGTTTGTCTGTGGTATAAGTGTTAGGGAAAACTCATTTTACTCTCCAAACTTGGATTGCAATGGTCCAAAGTACATTGATTCAAGCTAAAAAACCCAATTTTTGAGTAGTTTTGAGTTTCTGTGTACTGCATAATATTAAATGATCTTTACCATTTGAATAAATACTGGATTGCAGCTCTTAAAAGTACTTCTACTACATCCAAAGTCATTTGAAAATTTTCATAATTCTTCAGTGTTATGTGGAAAGAGAATTTATTCTTAGTGCACAGTATTTCATTATATGTATAATTTAGGAAGCCAACTAGAATATAGTTTCTTTCTCTGTTAGGCGTCGTTAAAAACAATTAAACTTTGCATAATTACTTAATGCACTAAAATAATAAAATAAAAGCTTACTTGGTAAATTAAATTTACAGCACCATTCATACTTGTAAAAGAAACTACAAGCCAACGCTAATAATTTACTTGTATTTTCTTTATGCAACATGATTACTTGTAAATTTCACTAATATTATTAGTGAGGTTTACTTGTAATATTAATCTTGTAAATTCATACTTGTAGATTCCATTATGCAACAGAAAAATACAAGCTTTCAGTTATCTCTACTAATATTATTAGTAAAATTTCGATTATGCTACAGGCCCCAGGTTGAGCAAGGATCTGTACACAATGCTAAAACGATGCATTCTTATTATTGTTTATGGCACCACAACATCCTTTGTTTTATCTCATTATTACCTTATGTTTGGGATGATATCAATCTTAATCTCTGAAGCTTTCTAATTTGTTTTCTACTCATCATTAATAAGAGAATAAATTTTTTTTGCTATTGTTTAGATATTAATGAAATTAAATATGAGTGTATGAGTTTAACCTCGATTTAAGAATTTATTACAGCTCAAAGAGCGATTATACAACAAAGACACAACCGGTCACCTTTGAAACCACGTGCTTTTTACCGATTTTTAAAGAGCACCAGTTGAGAGAACCATAACATGCATATAGAATTGAAACAAATGGCAAGATCATTTATTCACTTATGCTGAGTATCGACTTAATTTCTAGAGCTTCACAGAAACATTATTACGCTAGATTTGGGCTTTTGGAAATGGGAAGAAGAAAGCATGTGGTGGTAATTTGAAATTCACCACGGGATCAATTGTATCATTACCTTAATATCAACCTTTTAAACAGAAGATTATTTGAAACTTACTTGATCGGTCGAGAAGCTGTGTTACTTCACAAAGTGTAGATAAAACTATGTTGTCTTCACTATTTTATTTCCAAAGTTCCATGTTACAAGCATGAGATCACAGAGACATCGTCAAACACTAAAAAAATAGATAGCCAGCATGTCTGATGAAAATAATACATTTTAGGAATGATGAAAATTTAGTCTTAGACGTCCAGTGACTCACAATTTGTACTGAATAAATTATTTAACTGATTCAAAACGTATTTTTTCGTCGTATTTCAATAAAATTTTTGAACACACTGGTTCAAAAACGGATGCAAACTATGAAAAGTAGAAATATCTATATAAACAACAAAGCATTTTACGGGGCCTCAATCCTAATATGAAGTTGGCAATGGTACCGGAGACATAATTAAACAGCATTTTATCAAATCGGAATTAGATTTGCACCGAAATATCATGCAGAAATATCAGGTTTTGCTATTCACAAGAACAAATTAATAACTCAAGAATATTGATAAGTTCTTGTTAATGGCAAACCTGATATTTTTATGATATTTCGGCGATGCAAATTCTTTGTTATTTTCGCTTGTTATTTTTACTCTTATTTCAAACAAGTTCATATCATGTTTTTTGTTATCAATATCTTATACTGCCTAACGAGCTATTATCGTCTACCCGGGTTGTGCATATAAATCGATAAACAAATTAAATACACTCTGTAAACTGGACACAATTAAAGGACAACGCGATTCAGAGATCCTCGGTCTGCAATTCAATATTTTTCTATAATTGATCACAATGAATATGGAAAAATAGATACTAGGGTGGCTCAAATTGAGTATCGGAAAAACTTTGACCAATTCTTGATGGGTTGCCCTCTGTCCAGCGTTCTATTTGATGCCCTGATGCTCTGGACAAAATTTCAGCGCCAAATCAATTCAACACGTTTGCGGCGGTGCTATAACTCGTTCGAAGTTTATATGGAAAATATAATGTAGGAATCATCAAAAACAGTAAATTGCAGCTGAACTACACAACTTACCATGAAGAACTATGATACTTATTCAGATCTTGGAGAATTTAATACAGAATGTTATGTAGAAAACCGCGAGAAGATTCAGAGTTTGTGCCAATGTTATTGTCGCCATTTCCTCTGCAGTGGGAGTTTGTACAGTAAATTTCGTTTCTCTTTACCTTTGAAAAGAAATAATTCCACCCCCACAGCACTCCAATAAAATGCTAATATCCTGATGCTTCGTTCGGTTACGTATTGCTGGCGCAATATAAGAGCGCTACTTTGATGAACTGTCGACACCAAACGTCACCGGTACGGAATACAGCAACCAGGTGAGCCAAACAGGTGACGAAACTAAATAGAAAGCGCTGCGGGGTGATTGAAATGCTCGTGATCGATAATGATGCTCTTAGAGCAATTCAATTCAACCAGATGATCGACAGGCTATCGTCCGACCTGTAGGGTCGGAGCCGTTCGTTATAGTGGGAGATTTTAATGCTTGGGCAGTAAGTGGGGCAGCCGCTGCCAATCAGAGGGGACAGGCGCAAAAACTCGACGCAGTGCTTGTCAATGACAGGCAATGGCACATTCCGTAGGAATGGGGCCGAAGTCATGGATAGATGTGACGTTGTCAGCCCCAGTCTGCTCTCTGCCTGGACAGACATTTACTGGTTGGACGACGCACTTCACTATCGGGGAATTCGGTCAATAAACAATCACACGGAAAAACACGAGTTAACGAGTATTAGAAAGGAAATTTATTAAAGAAAAGAATACAGAGTTTTTGTATCGCGTCCTACCGTTAGAACGTTTCGTTTGTTTAAATTTCTCCACACAGGTTGAATGAGTGTTAGCGCGTTTATGGAGAGAGCACAGGGGTGCACGATGCGAAGGTATGTGCATTGTAGTCTCACACTCCTCAATGGACATTATCTTCGTTCTATGCAGACCAAGCATGTGAACAAACGAGTCATGCTTATCGGCCCAGCAGCTTCGTAAAGACGTCTGCTATCATACTTTCCGTTGGACAGTACTCTAACTCCACGATCTTCTTTGTACACAACTTCTGCCTAGTGTCAATGTGCTTCGACCGCGCTCATCCTTTCGCATTGACAAACGATAAACATCCTGGTTGTCTTCACGAATTATAGTCGTCAAGTCTTGCGTTTCACCAAAATCCTTTAGCAGGGCTCAGGAGCCTCACCTCCTGGCACGCTTCGTTCAACGCATGTACTCCTCGTCTATTTTATCTAGTACAGTGGACTTTAGTAACTTCTTAGCGATTTACCATTGATTTAGCGGTGTGACAAGGTTTACCTGATAAAATGAGGTTTTTCAGGCTGTTGGAGAAGTACGTTTAAACTCACGATGTTCGTAATTAACTGATCCCGAGAACGTCGGTTTTATTATTAAGACAACGCTCTTTGCCTATGTTTGGTATAAAGTACACTTATAATTTCGAGTACCAAATTCAGGGTACATATTAGTCCTCCCCCTTTTCAGTGATTAAATTAACATGAATAGTAATAGCTTAAATCTAATTACAATAATATTCGATCACTTGTTCAAAATCAAAAATATTCGAATTCACTTTTGTAAATATTCTTTCGCGTCCGCTTCGAACGCCTAGGCAGGCCATCGAGCGCCAAATTTGCATCAGACTTCCGTTTTCGATTCGGCTTAACAACCTGAGGTTCGACACCGCGCAACTCGCACTCCGGAAACCCCCGGAAAGGCTCCTCGCTCGGCTCTTCCTCACCGTTTCCTGCAGTGGTGGTGGTGATGGATCAGGGTTATCGACAGTACGACATACCCATTCTTCGCCGCACTCCGCGCCCGCATCGTCGATGATTTTAATTTGACTTCAGTGCCGTGTCGTTAGACCGTTTCAATTGTAATCTGGGATATTTTACAAACTCGTTTTAGAAAATATGCTTTTAACCATTTAGCCTGATGGTGAGGGTTGCTATTCTTGTACCATAATGCGTCACCCGCCATCAGACTATCTATAGGATCTTTAAGGGTTCTTTACTAATATCGTTATTAGATCCAGTGGTTGTATCATCATTACGCTTATAATTAGTTAATGGTACTTTTTTATTAGAATGCCGCTTAGGATTAATCAAGTCGATTAACAATTTAGGGTATAACTTAAAACTTTTTCGGAAGGAAAATAACCATCCATCGTCATATTATTTCTAAATTGATTAAAACAGGCTAATCAGATCCTCATTCTACGCTCAAATATTCTGGGTCAAGTAAGACTTTTTAATACATCTACTGTACGAATTAGTCTCCGCCTGGCCATTACTAAGGGATTTATGGAGGACTGTTCAGGACCCATTTCCTTGCCTCTCAAGAAAGTTTTAAAATCATGAGAATTAAATGGAGGACCGTTATCTGATACTAAGGTCTGACCAAATCTAGCAAATATCTAGTAATACTTTTATAACTTTTTACACGTCGTTCCATTTTCATCCTCAACTTCCACCCATTTTGAAAAGCTATCAACGATCAATAAGAAAACGTGATGCTTGAAGTAGAAAAAATCTATGTGTACTCTCCAAAGGTCTTGTGGAAAACATTTTGTGTCTATCTTCTGTTTTGGATGCACTGCCATTCCAGCGCAAACATCCAAGCACTAACAAACTTTCTATATCAGCATTAACTCCGTACCAGTACACCGAGCGTCTTGCCAGCTGCTTCATTTTACGACTCTCACGTGGTTGGCATGCACATTTCAAAACTTCATTTGCAATTGCTTTGGTATATTACTCTTCTTGATACAGTAAACAATCGTCTACCACTTCCAATTCATGCTGATTAGCAAAAATATTCATGAATCGTTTTCAATCCGTTTGGCCAACCATGGCGAAACTCATTATTTCTTGTAGAAATGCATCAGTTTTTGTATGCTTGGCAATAACAGTAAAATCAATTGGCAAACTTTGCTAAAGTTAATGCTTTTGATACAATCCAAATCAAGCTCTTTGGGACTGACTGCTCAATGAATCGCGAACAAAAATCTGCATTACCCATTTTTGCAGACGGTCTGTACTGGATATCGAAATCATATATCGACAACTCATGTATATAACGCTGAAGTCTTGTCACAAGTATTGCATTTTTTCCTTCTTTTCCGAATATTCCAACTAGTGGTTTGTGATCAGTTACCTAAATTTTTGTCCATACAAATACTTATGAAATTTTTGATTGTGCATACTATGCCAGCGCTTCTAAATGAAGGATCGGATATTTCTTCTGAGCAGAGTTCAACGAAAACGATGTAAAACAAATGGGTTTCTCTACCCTCAAAAGAATGCGCAATAACTCCGCCAAGACCAATGGCCTGAAGCATCAGAGACTACAACGATTGGTTTTCTGGGATCATAAAATTGAGAAAATTAGTTTCAAGAAGTAAGTTCTTTGAGTTTTTAAAAGCCTTGTCAATCATCATTCCACACAATTTTACATCCTTCAACAACAAGTTATACAAGCAATATAACTTGGAAGAAAAAGGAATGAATCTGTTAATAGTTAACTAAACCCAAAAAAGACTTCAACTCAGTCACATTTTAGGCGTTTTAGCATTTTTTTAGTTGTCTATCACTGCAACGACAAACCTTTTTCGCTAATAATATGTCCCAAATATTCTAACATGTTCACAAAAAATTTGCATTTGTCCCAATTAACCTTTATATTTGCTGGACAATCTATCCAAAACAATAAAAGCTTCGTTTGCATCTTCTATTCCTCCAGCTATGAGTGTTAGAGTTTGGTTTAAACTGATCACCGTGTATTGGGTTAATTATAATAAATATATGAGTAGTCACATGAGGTGTAACAACAAGAGTAAAATAAAATAACGCCTTCGTTTTCTATATCCAAGCTGAACAGACGCTCTTTTTCTTCTCTCTGCTAAATATCACCGTTTTCAGGTTATGGGACCAGCCCTAACCCCGCGAAAGTGCGCGTTTCGAACACGTTCAAACCAGTTTGCGTCGGTTTGGAGAATCGGAGAAGTCGCGAGTTACGATGGAGGTGGATAAGAAAATTTATCTTTTGATGGATCAAACTACGCT